>NC_054559.1:20065324-20115324 GCF_017654505.1 Polyodon spathula
TGAGGGGACTTCATATCCTGTACATCTAATTCAGAGAAGAGTACAGCCTGATCTGAACACCCCCTGCCTGCCTGTGAGTCCCGGGCCCCTCTCAAGCAGAGACTGATGCCTATCTGTCTTCTTGTCTGTGTTTGCAGTGTAGTGGGCAGTGTGCTAATCTGCTTGTGTTTCCCGCTTTCTTGCAGGTTAGCGCTGTACGTGTACGAGTATTTACTGCATGTGGGGGCACAGAAATCTGCACAGACTTTCCTGTCGGAGGTAAGTGATTCCAGTCCTCAAATCTCGGTCTTTAACCCTTTCAGTCTCGGATGTTGACACACACCGTCGTTGGAACTTCACGGGACTCCGCGCTCCCAGTCTGAGGTCGTGTAGAAATGATATTTCAATAATGCTTGCATGTCCTGTCCATGTGTACTCAGTAACACGGTTTATTCTTCAGCTCGACACAAATATGACTGAAAGGGTTAATTGTGTTGTTTTATTTAACTGTATGCATTTTACTGGACTGCAATTTCAATAGTGTTTCCAGACCATGCCTTTTTTTTTTCGCCCATTGACGTCGTTCTTCCTTGCTGTGCCAGAAAGAGACACGTTCTCAGTGACCCTCCCCCCCCCCCCCCCCCCCCCCCCCCCCCCCCCTCCCCCCGCCACACTTTACAGTTTTGTATTAACAGCTCCAGAGTCTGTGTGTCGGGGTGTTTTCCATTTCACACAACATTAAGAAACTGTACAGTACATGGATCCCCGAGGGGCTCGCCTGGTAAAAGCAGGGCCATGTGGTGTGCAGGGTGAGTCATGCAGTCAGACAAGTCAGGGCGTGTTTGAATTGCAGGCAGGACGGTGTAGGAGTGTGGTTTACAACGAACAGGAAGAGACAGTACATTTCGGTTCTCAGTCCTCGTCACCGTAACGGAGACCTGAGGGACCAACCAAGGTCCCTTCAGTTTGGTGGTCGCTGCAAAAGAAGATGAATGGACCACACGTAGTTTTTCAACCCTCTGGTCACAGAGGGAGAGTGGGCATGGGTTCTGGCACTCCTCACGTTGCATTGGCTCTGGCACTCCTGTGGGTTAGGGAAGCAAAACCACTGGGGACTGTTTCTCTTCCTCGTGCTGCAGCAGAAGTTTGCCAGCCCAGTGAGCTCAGAGCGGACACCTGCAGGGCTGGCCTTTGTCCTGCAGAGGCCGGTAGCTCGCTGACATCCACTCTAGAGTTCCTGGGTGTAGAAGAGGTAGCTGGCTCGGAGGACGCCCGCCGAACCTTCGGTTCTCCTGAGCAGCTGTGCGGGGAATCGCCGGCGAGGACATTCGAAAACTGGGGAGGAAATCAGTGGTAAAATAATTGGACTTTTAAATAAAAAAATGAAGCCTTTGAAAATGCAGCCTGCAGATCTTGAACATCCTGGTAATGTATTGGTGTTCCAGTCCAATGCAGGGCAAGCGGATTCCATCCCGCTGCAGCTGCCTGTAAGCACAGTGCATGAAGAAACAGCGCCGAGTAAACAAGCTGCAAATCGGCTGCTGTTAACACGTCTCCCCCCTCGTTCTGCTCATTAAACGCTGCCATGTGTTTGCAATCGGATGCAATCTCATCTGCTCCTTTTTGCAGTCCAGAAGGTGAAATTGCTTAATAATGTGTTCTTAACCTCGGGACCTGGAGACATTATTACAGCTCATGCTGAGAATGTGTGCCCCTCCATGTGCAAGTTCACTGTTTGTAAAAACCCATACAGGATCCATCGCTGCTGCCTGACCTGGTATCCCATTAATAAAGGTCCAGTTTGAGTGCCCATGGTTTGCCATGCTCCCTGTGCCAGGGTAGTAGTATAGGAGGTTCTGAGTGACCACTTCAGTGTGCGTGTGTCTCTACAGTTGTCTTCTAAAACCAATTAACCCATGTAATGCCCATTGCCATCTTCTGTTGCAAGCAGAGCACCAAAGGGTTCATCGAACCTTGCATTGGGTCAGGTTCTAGATACGTAGAAACAGCAGCTTTTACCCATGCAAAACTCCTTGGGCATTACAGAGCTGAACTGGGTTCAAATGCAATGCAATTGATGTGAGTATCTCGGAATGGATTTGCATTTAATTAGCAATTTAACAAAATGTCTGAATAAATAGATGGAGTAGGTCTTGAGATGTTTCCAGTAATCGGAATGCAAACGGATTCCTGAAGACTCTTACTGCCTGGCTTCTGTTTGTGTTCGTAAGGCTCATTGATTGATTGATTGTGCTTGGCGCGCGCCCGTGTGTGCGTGCGTGTGCGTGTGTGTGCGTGTGAGTGTGTGTGTTTGTTTTCCTCCCCAGTAGACTTGCATTAGCTCAGTGATTTGAACCCCACAGGTCTGTCTATTAAAACGAACCCCCCTGATTGCTTGATTGCTTAATTGCTTAATGAGAGCTGTCAGCTTCACAGCTGCCGAGCCTCCATGGGGTCGATCTTGGAGTGGATCAGGAAGGCCAGAGTTCCACTGATCTAAGGCAGCAGTTGAGAGAGATGTATTTATTTATTTTTCCTCTCTTGCAGATCCGATGGGAGAAGAATATCACGTTGGGCGAGCCACCTGGATTTTTACACTCCTGGTGGTGGTAAGTGTGGATTGAAATTTTAAACTCAGTCTGTGTAGAATAGGACATGCTGCGAGGTGCTGTACAATACAAGCTAATATCCATCTGCCACACGTCTGGACCTGCAGTCCCGGCCACTCTGACCCTGAGCGGGTGGCAGCCCTGCTTGTGTCCGACCCGCCAGCTTGTACTGTTGTTTTTGTAAGAGAAGACAAATCAGAGAAGACGGAACAGGACAGCCGATGTTTCCGTCTGATGCAAAGTCATCAATGTCGGGGCCTCGTTCCTAAATTCGTACGTATTCCCCCCCCCAAATAATGAGACGACCCCGTATGTGCTGCTTGGCCAGTCCCAGGGCGGTTCGGTCTGTCAGCAGCTGTGTGTCTGTGAGCAAGCCCTCGCTGTCGGGAGCATGTGGTCGACCCCCCCCCACACAGCAGGACAGCAGTGCTGCTCCTCAAACAAAGAGCCCCCCGGTCCAGATGGCAGGAGACGGCCGCTGCACCTTTGTCTCTGAATCGGCTTTTGTTTGCGGGGGAAAACCGAAAGGATTAACTCCTTGCATTCCAGGCCCCTTTGTGTCTGACAAGCAAATCCCTCTTGTCCCTTTTTGTTTGCTGCTGGAAGGCTGAATGGGGCCACAGGAGGAGGGAGGGAGGGAGGGGTCTGATCCCTGAAGTCAGGGGCTCACTGAACCTTGAAGTCTAGAATGAATGGGGGGGGGGGGCTTTTCCTAACCTTGTTACCTCTTTTAAAGTTCATCTGGTGAATCAGTAACCCATGTTTTATAACCCCGGTTCCCAAATCTCACTGGCAAAGCAGTCTCACTAAGTGATTTTGCTGTTTTCGTTTTTTTCTGTCTTCTGGTGAAGTAAGCGCGTTGTATAAACTCACTTCCTGTGCAGCAGTTATTAGAGCTCCCCTACTCGCCTTAGTTCCATGTGCGGAATCCTAGAACTTTCCGTGTGCAGGAAGTAAATTCGATTTGAGATGGCGCCCGCGCTCCCTCCGGTCTCTTTATGGCTGTCTGATAGATGTGATTACGCAGCTCCCTCTGCTTGGATTATTAGAAATGGATTTGGAGCTCGAGCACAGACCAGCCCGGAGAGACTGGGCAGGCAGCACTGGCACTGGGCTTTACCCGACAATGAGAAACCTGCAATCTATTAAAAACTGAGCTCCTTACTGAAAGATAAAAAACAAAAGAAGCATGTGGAAATCGTGTTACTTTAGCCTAAAGAAAGGGTGATGTACCTGTCTGTGAACATGCTGTTAACTGTGGGATGGACAGGTGTAGATAATGGCTAGAAGCCGTCACACTGAATTACTCTATTGAACACTTGCTATGTTTTGCTGGTATATGTTGTTATGGTAACACTGTGAAGTAAGCAGATGTTGTGGCTAGTGCCTTCAACGGGCAGAAGAGAATTGAATGAATTATGAAGAAAGATATAAAATGATGTGATGTTAATATATATATAAGTGTTCCCACTAGTCCTGCCAGACTCTGGACTCCACAGTGTATTCAGTCCTGCCAGACTCTGGACTCCACAGTGTATTCAGTCCTGCCAGACTCTGGACTCCACAGTGTATTCAGTCCTGCCAGACTCTGGACTCCACAGTGTATTCAGTCCTGCCAGACTCTGGACTCCACAGTGTATTCAGTCCTGACTCTTTCCCCTCGCAGTGTATTCTGGGACCTGTACTGCGCCGCGCCCGACCGACGAGAGACATGCGAGCATTCCAGTGAAGCCAAGGCCTTCCACGACTACGTGAGTACCAATCGGGGTCTGCCTCCCGTCGCTAGGGGCGTGCCGCGCAGCGATCCAGGCAGTGGGCTTCTCTGTCACGTCTCTGTGGGTAGTGTTCTACCCGAGTTCGATTGCATGTCGCTGTGCGTGTTTCTGTCGAGGTGTTTGAACGCATCATGCGCCAGTTCTTTTTAGCGTCCAGTTTTAACACGACTGCAAGGCTGCAGCTCGGGGCATCTGAATAGCTGCTGGTTTGGCTCTGTGTTTACTGCCTCTGCTCTCTCTGCGGTTACTCTTGTTTCAGGTTGGTCTGGTAGAAGCCGCGGTCAGAGCGTGGTGTGGTCAGTGAAAATGGGCCTTTAGTTACCTGAAGTCATTTGTAGCAGGCTAATGGCAGGCCTAGCATTCCTGTAGTGACGGGGGTCTATCCGAATGGTGACATTGATGACACGTGTGATAGAACTAATGCATTGGTCATTAGGGGCAGCAGTAAGACTCCTATTGCGTTGCATAGTCGTTAGAAAGCAGATTCTGAATAGCTGGAATTCCTATCCTGCAACCATGTTGATTTGCACCCCCCCCTCCCCTGCTCTTTCGGAAGTCTTTGCCTGAAGTTCTCGTCCGAGGATTGATGATCTGCTTCCCTTGACCTGCTGTAAGTTCACAGGGTCAGTGCTGATCCGGCCAGAGTGACAGCTTGTAATTAAATCTGACGCTCTGCACATTATCCAGCCTGCTTTTTATACCTGCAAACACCAGGCCTTCAGAACGGTGCACACAGCGGTTCACATCTACTTGCACCCCAAGAAGTCAAACCCTAACTTCCAGTGGTGACAGGCTGGTGCATTAACAGTACCCTGCTAGGCTGCCCAGTTTCTTTAAGATAGGACAGTGCTGCGCCTGGACTGTGGGTGTAAAGATACTGAGAGGGGAAAGCGCATGCTTTTAATAGAACTGAGGGTGAGACTTTTAGAAATAGTTCATGTAGATGGGACAGAAAGCCCAACAAAGCAAAGGATTTCTGTCGTGCCCCAGAGAAGCCTGGTTGTTTATTTACTAACACATCCCCAGGTTCCTCACTGCTGCTGAGACAGTAAGGGGGGTGGAGAGGGGCGCTCAGGAGCTCTGGCTGGGGGTGGAGAGGGGCGCTCAGGAGCTCTGGCTGGGGGTGGAGAGGGGCGCTCAGGAGCTCTGGCTGGGGGTGGAGAGGGGCGCTCAGGAGCTCTGGCTGGGGGTGGAGAGGGGTGCTCAGGAGCGCTGTAATCTGATCTCTGCTGCTGCTGCTGCAGTGCTGAGCCCACCCAGGGACAGGGCTGTGCTGGTCTTCACAATCACTCATTCACCAAGCACATAGTCGCTCTCTTTACATCCGCTGTGCCGGGCTGTAGCAAGCAGACAGCTTTTGCAAGGTACAGGGAGACCTGGGTTCAAGGCCGCCAGCCTGAAGGAAGCAAACAACGCTGGAAATGCTACAGCAATTCACCTGTTTGTTTGTTTATTAATCGTTGCAATCCGATCCTTTGTTTACCAGTACTCCGACCATGTTTTTCTCATTGGGAATTCTCTCGGGATCCAGCAGTGATCCGCTCGAGTCCCTGCCCAGGTTCTGGAGCCCTGCAGGGGGGGTGTATTGCACTCTCTCCAGGCATCTGCTTGTGGAAATAAAACATTGGTCTCCACTGGTACCTTTATCAACAGACACCTAAAGTAAACTCTACCAGCCAGCAAACATGATAAAGAATAAATAAATAAATAAATAAAATAATCCTTCTCTTTGTGTGTGAGGCTTGTCATGACCACAATGTATTACAATGACAATGTAACAGTATTGCAACTGCTCCCCCTACTGGTTCCTTTCTTTGCGCTTGGCTTCGGTAAATGAATTAAACGCGCCTGCTCTCGGGTTGGCTGCCCGGCTACACAATGGGGATCTTGACTCCGGCGAATGCTAGCCAGATTCCTGGCAGCTGGAGAAAGCATTTCACCCCGAGCCCTGGGCGGAATGTCACCGTGGCTCGGCTTGGTTGTGCCTTCCCAGATCAGAGCCTGCAGCCCCCCATCTCTCTCTGTCTCTCTCTCTCTCTCTCTCTCTCTCTCTCTGTGTTACCAACGCGACAACAGCCCTGTCATGCTGGGTTTTGTGAAGATGCTAATTTGCTTTGCCGCCCCTTCTCTTTTTTTTGTGGCTGTGTTGGTGGTTTGAGGGGGAGGGGTGTTTTCTGGAGCCTCTTAGCAGATGCAAGTGTCTCTTTGTTTACAAGGCAAGTTACCATCCAAAACCATTTAATTATAATACGACTTCATATCTTTATCCCATGACGATTATTACTAGATGTGAAATGAGGCTTAATTTTTTTTTTAAATTACATTTAGTTTTTCTTTATTCCACATTTTATTATTATTCTCTTGAGCAGTTTCTGAATGTGACTCCATACGTATGTGTGTGTGTGTGTGTGTGTGTGTGTGTGTGTGTGTAATTTAGAACAAAACATTGTAAAATCGAGTGTCCCTTTAACTGCAGCTCAGGAGCGGTCCAGCTGCGTGTGTCGGGGGACTGGAGTAACATCCGATATCGCCTCGCTGCCCCCGAGAAGGACTCTGTAAATAAACAGTGTACAGTGCTGTGATCCAGGGTGTGTGCGTAAGCGCTCGCTGCCCCCCTCCCTGCTCTCTCTCTCGCTCGCTCGTTCCTTTTCTCTTTCACTGTTTATCTGCTGCCTTCCCTCTCCCTCGTATTGATTGGATATTCTGGCAGGCTGCCAGCGATGCCAGCTCACACGGAGAGATTGTGTGGGGGGAGTGAAAGGAGGACTTTCCTCTCTCTCCATCGTGTCACCACCCCCCCCCCAAGCCCCCGCCGACCAAACGGTTGCATAATGACGTATACACAAGTAAAATGGTTGCCACGATGAATACTTTGCAGTTCTGACTATCCAGGACTGAGCTGGGTGCTGTAGACTCTCTCCTTGGGCCTGTCTGTCTCCCTCAATCCACACCAGCGCTCTGCATCAAGGGGTGGGAGTTTACCAGAACCCAAGTCTACTCACTTTTCTGTAGAATCAGTGCTTTTCTTTAGAATCAGTTAACAGGGCTCCTGTTTGTCTATGGGCTCTCTGGGCATGCTCAGTGCACAATGGCAAGAGAGTCATTACTATTTGATTTGGTTTAGAGTGTGAGGGGAAGGGGGGGGGGGTGGTTGGTCCACTGGGTTCTCTCGCAGCGCAGGAGTTATTTTATTAGTCGTGTGCAGACCCTATCCCTGGGGAACAGCCAGCGAGGGAGAGGGGAGAGGATCAGATCCTAGTCCCTCGACACTGGAGAACTGCCAGCCGGCACAGTCCTCCGGAGAGTGCAGGACACCCTCCCTCATCTCTCCACTGAAGCAGCAAAATATTCCAGCTCCTCCCAGGCGTGCCAGCACCCCTTGATAAAACAAAAACTCTTCTAGTCTTTATAGGAGGAGGTATGGAAGACACAAATGCATGGTAACTTCCTGTGAGGGTGCTACTTCTAAAGCAATGGTGGGGGTGTAATTGGAAATGCTTTCATGTGCCCAAAACTAGTGTTATTTTTTTTTTTTTTTTTGTCATCTGTTTTCAATATCCATGCATGAAAGGATTCAGGATTAATTGCTTTTCTTCCTAAAACGTTTGGGATGTACCAGGATTCCTTAGGTTCTGTGCAGTCTTTAATCCAGCAGCTGTGCCCTCGTATCCCCAGTCCTAAATGACTTGGCAAAGTCAAACCAGCTCTGGGGCGAGTGAATGGTTCTCTACAAGGAGGACTTGGCACGAAGATTACTGTAGACCAGCATCTCCCATCCCACGTGTGTCAAGCAAAGAACTGGGATGTCTGCTGTTAGTTTTCTTTTGTGTGTGTGTGTTTTACGCACCGGTTCCACTAGTGCACGGAACACAAGATGTTTAGAAAGTCATTCACAAACCAGTGGCTGTCTGGCTGCTGAATTGGTGCTTGGCAGGGGAAGCTGGCGTGTGCTCTCGCTGGAACGGGCGCTGTCTGCTGGTGAAGCAAAGGCTTGGCATCTCTCCACAGAGACCAAAGTGCCAAAGTACTAGTTTCAAGTACCAGCTGGGAATGATTCGACCCGTACTCTCTGGAGCGGAGAGGCTCGGCTTGGGGCTCCGGTCTGGAGCGGAGAGGCTCGGCTCGGGGCTCCGTTCTGGAGCGGAGAGGCTCGGCTCGGGGCTCCGCTCTGGAGCGGAGCGGAGAGGCTCGGCTCGGGGCTCTGCTCTGGAGTGGAGAGGCTCGGCTCAGAGCTTTCAGGACAGCGGTAATGCGACAGGACTGGAAATAAGACTCCTATTGCACAGCAGTTTCACCCAGTCTAGGTTTTACTATGAGCTTGCTTGGCCACAGTGTGTAGGGAACAAGCACAGGTGTGTCTTATTAAACTCTTAGTAAAACCAGGAATGGATCAAACTGCTGTGCAATGGGAGTCTGATTTCCATCTCTGTGTGAGGTTAGAAAATTCTGTATCTGTCTACTGCTGTTTTTAAGACAATAGAGGATCTCTTGCTAAATAGTCTGTGCTGCTGGGTACTAGAGAATAGATATCTTTTGTTTCTTATTGTAAAAAGAAGCCTTGCTCACCGGTTTCACACAGTTAGAAGTGGCCTCATGTTTTATGCAAAATATCTGACATTTCATTCTAGCAGGAACAAAATTGCTGGAGAAGATTTTTGCCACTAGCAAAAAAAAAAAAAAAAAAAGACTTGCGACTGTGCATAAATGATTTTCATTTTGAATTAATGAGGTTCTCCTGAGCTGAGACGCGCACACACACGCACACGCACACAGCGACACACACTTCAGCAGGTCAGCTGGCAGATTTAGGCCTCGTGTCCATGACAACCCTGTATGTGTGAAGTGCACTCTGGGATTGTTGACAACACCAAGGGTGGCCAATCACTAATCAAGCTGCTAGTAAAACCTGGATGGGTGAAACTGCTGTGCAACAGGAGTCTTATTAAAACCCCTGCATTTGTTATTAAATTATTATTTCTGTTAATAATCTGTTAAGCAGCATCTCTGCCTGTTTATTGCCCTGGCTGGGTGCTGTGGAATTGAATGAGAGCAATCCTGTCACTCCTCTATCTGCCACTCAGTTACTCATATTAATAAACCCTGTGGGAGCCTGCTAACGAGACGCTAGCACCCCAGCCCGCCATCAGAGGGGATTCCATGAAAGTGTTTCAAACACGACAAGCATTTTAAAAGAAAACCTTCAATGCAGGAGTATTTACCTGAGCCCTTACGATGTGGGTTTATTTAGGAAGGTTCGTTCCTCTCTGGTTTTAATGAAAAGGGAGCCCCCCCTCCCCCTTCCTGTAACCCTCTCCATGTCTCTCCCTCACTCCCAGCTCCGAAATCGGAGCCCCTTCCAGCAGGATATCCTCCGACTTCCTGTCCCCTGGGGGTGGGGCAGGAAAGTCGACCTGGGCATGTTAACCCTCTCCCTGCCAGCTCTCCTCTCAGCCACTCGGATTCCTGTTGAAGTTGCCCCCGCTTGTTGGCCCTTCACTGACGGTCGTTACAGCGCAGCCAGTTTCACATTGTGAGCTGCGTGTCGTCACAAGTCTTGTACGCTGGCTGCTGTCCTGTACCAGAGCCTGCGAAGTTCACACAGCGCTGTGCCCCCGTGTGCCAGTCACTCCCAGCAGTGCTGCAGATTCAGAGATGCCCGTTGTGGGCTCACACAAGTAGGCATAGTTGTTCTAATAGATGTGAGTGTGACGTGGAGTCTGATCTCTGCACAGGACTGGCTCTGTTCTTTACATCTTCTTTATATGGTTATTGTCTTTGTGTGGGTTGGGCCATCCTGGAATAGACTTGTCTGTTTTCATTTCTCCTCCATATTTTTTAAGAAACTCGATCCCAAGATCCATGGAAAGAAACATGGTGACGTTTTAAGCAATTTTATAGAAGTCTTTCATTTATTCATGTACTAATGTATCCTGTTTTTTTTTTTTTTTTTTTTAGTACAGCACAGAAAATGATATTAATATTTCATTAATTTTTTTACAACTCCCAGTTAGGCTAATTATTTATTATTATTATTATTATTATTATTATTATTAATAATAGTATTTTTGAACAAGTCTAGCTCGTCTCTCACTTGATCTGTATCCTCAGCAGGCTTGCATTGTGCCACTCCCATTGGTGTTTTTGATTAATTTTAATTAGTTAATTTTATCAGAATAGCTTGTTAAAGTAGGGCATCTCTCTCTCTCCCCCTCTCTCTCTGCCTGGGGGACAGCGTGTTGACCCGACACATCTCCATGACAACGGCTTCTCTGAGACGGAGCCCAGCTGGTTCTGATTGGCGGGTGGGGGGGCTGGCGACCCCACTCCTCCTGCGGGACCCCTGGGCTGCAGATGTTCACGTGCCACACTGGTACAAACAGAAGGGAGGGGTCCGCGGGGTCCTAGCGCCTGCCCGTTCAGGGACACTCGGAAGCGTTTGCGTCCTCGCACACTATTGATATTCTTATAGGCGCCGGTTTTTAAAACCATGGACCTGGAATCGGCCTGCCCTCGGCCCGTTGGGATTAACGTCTTGCGTACTGTGGGGGTGTTAACCAGTTCAGAGCTGATATAACAGCAGGGATGGCAGTAAGAATCCCATTCCGTAGCAGTTTGATCCAGTCCTGGTTTTACCGGGAGTTTACCGTGCTTGTTATGTCTGCACACTGTGGCTGAATAAGCTCATGGAAAGCTCTGCTACACAAGGGGAGTCTTGTTGCCATCCCTTGACTTGATTAAAAGCACGTTAAACCAGTGAATACAAAGTGAAATCAGTCCAGCTGTTTTCTTGGTCTCTGTCTTGGTAGCTGGACATCGTACGACATCACGTGACCAGAACACACACAACCCCCACCCCCCCCCAGACCCGACGGAAGTCCAAAGTGACGTCCCAGGGGGGGGGGGGGGGGGGGTGTGGGGGGTACTAACCCCCCCCTCAAAACCAGAAGTTTAAAAAAAAAAAAAAAGCAGGACCCTGTGGGGTGCGGAGAGGGGGCAGGCGGAGGAACGCTTTCTGGAGCAGGGCGTCCGGAACGCTTTCCCCATCAGTTCATCCCACCCCCCCCCCCCCCCCCCCCCCCCCCCCCCCCCCCCGCGTTCAAGTAACCATTTCATAGGGCCGTAGTGTTCAAGGATGTTGTGAAATGAGAGGTTCTGGTGTGGAAGAGCTCTGGGCCGATACATAGGCTTTCAGTATGAAGTCACTGAACGGTTGTCTGCTTGACTTGGTTTCTTCGCGGTTTGACCTGCAGTGTTTTTGAAGTTCTGGATGGGTTAAGCACCCTTATGTCTCTCTTGGGTGACCCTGCTGGCAGTGGAATGGCTTGGAAGAGGAGCCACGGGATCACACAGCTGGTTTAAAGGATTTGTTTACGTGGCTGCGAGTTATGTTAGGGCTGGCAGGGATGTGGTTAAGGCTGCCGTTGTGTGTTTGTGGGGCTCCCTCCCTGCCTCCCTGCCTGCCTCTCTCCCTGCCTGCCTGCCTGCCTGCCTGCCTCCTCTATGCTTTTGCCCCAGGCTGTGTTTCTTTTGGCTGCCACCACAGATCCTCCATTGTCTTGGGAGGGATTCTGTGCAGGTCTGCAAAGTGAGTTCAGCTGGGCCGTCCCACAGTGATCAGCCCCTGATAAATACAACACTGGCCCCCCCTCCCCAACCCCTAACCTCTAGCAGGTCTAGCCCTACCCGAGACATCCCTGTGTGCTGAACCGCCAACAGCATTGAAAACATTTATTATTATTATTATTATTATTAATGTTCAAAACTACAGACATTAAATGAATCCATTAAACGGTTCTGAAGGGGCCGGTCTAGGGCTCTGTTGGAAATGGACCCTCCTCCTCATGCCGAGTGCAGAAGGGATCCACTGGGCCGGTACACACACCTGCTGTACTGTGTAGTAAACGGAGCCCCTCTCTCTGCTCGCTCTCCACTGTACACTGAGAGGTGGTGAGCCTGAGAGCGGAGTCCAGCACAAATACTCAGCATGGGTGCTTCAGGGGTTTCTTTTCGTCACTTTAAACAGTAGAATTAATCAGAAGTGTAATTGTGTGTGAGGGGGGCTAGGACCCTGCAGACTCCAGGTTTGTGTTGGCAGGTCTTTGCTCTGCTGGCTGCACCCCCCCTCTCCCTCACTCCCCCGGGTCCTAGCACAGGATACTCCACTCCACTCCACAGCCCCGCTGCACCCAGCCAGTCCCCGAGATTAATTAAGTGTGAAAAGGGATGAGATAGTGATGGAAATGCATTCATTTCCCAGGGCTGAGACAGAGAAATCCCTGCCTGCCTACTACACTGGCATCTCTCTCTGTCTCTCTCCTCCCGCAGAGCTCTGAGGGAATGCTCTTTAGTGGGGTCTGACGGCAGCCAGTGTCTTTGACCCTCCTCTCTCTTGAGCTCTACATGCCTTCTGCAATTTCTTTCCGCTCTACTCTGCCCTTGTTTAAAAAAAAAAAAAAAAAAAAAAAATGAAAACCAGTTGTGCAAAATAAGAGATGGGAGCTCCCCCCCCCCCTCCACCATCACAAGCGAGGCTCTGAGTCGGGTTTGGAAGATTGGAAACATGCACAGCGAGAGGGAGGGAGGGGCAGTGCGGGGGAGGCGTTCTTCAATGCACCATCGACACACACCTCGAATATCAATAAACAAACATGTTCAGAATCTGAATAAAGACTTCTCGTGGATCGGAGTGTTTTGTCGCTGCCCATGCACCCGTAACAATTAAGACTCCTATTGCATAGCACTTTGATCCAGTGCTGGTTTTAGTCTAATCAGACACACCCGAGCGTGTTATCTATACACTGTAGCTAATCAAGCTCCTAGTAAAACCTGGAAGGGGTGAAATACTGCTATGCAACAGGAGTCTGTTTTCCACTCCTGCTTTACAAGAATGCATGTCCTTCCAGCATCAGAAAGATCTTTTTTTGTGTAAACATTTTTATTTTTTAAGTGCTGTTCTTGAAAATATTTTCTGAAGTGAAGCGAGTCTGAGGAGTCGTCCTGCGTTTTGAGTAGGGTTGAGTCTGTTCCATGTGTGTGATGTTTCATGCATGCATTCCCTGTGCAGCCCTGTGCCTATGGTAACGTATACAATCACTGAATGAATCAGAATTCTGTACGGGGCTGTACGTGCCAGCACGAATGTTGTGTCAGATTCTGTGCTGTTTTATAGCTAAACCGAAACAATGCAAAAACAACTTCTATAGAAACAAGGTCCCTTGCATGCAGTGCTCAGATCTGGTACAGCAGGGATGGCAAAAACAGCATCTCTCAGTGCAGTGGAGCCTGAAGCTCTCTTTGAACCCGGGTCTCCTAGGTGATTAGCGTGTGCATTAAGACAGAACATTAATCCACCAGAACCCGCCCCCCTGCGTTCAATAATTCATGTTGCTAAAACTGCCATCCTCAGCCCAGATTATTAATAAACCCTGTCCACTGTGAGTCACTGCTGCTGATTCTCTGCTGTATTACTGGGAGAGAGGCTGTGGGTTTCTCTGGTGTGGGTGGGCTGTGACTCGGTCTCTAAGTGCTTGAGACCCCAATCTCATTAAAATGAGCCCTCTCATGTCTGCATTCGGGCAATGGTGTGCTTTTTTGCAGCCAGGGACCGGGAATGCTGGGGACCTGAATCAAAAATGAAAATATCGCTGCCTTTGCTTTTAGGGTAAGCGTGTGTGTCTGTCTTGTGTACACCTTTTTGTTTTTTAATGGAAGTGCAGCGTTTTGATTGGCTAGACACGATTTTCCTCAAGGCCTTTTACCCAATAAGGGGACAGTGCAGCGGTCATTCCCATCACAAGCCCGGGGGTGTTCCCTTTAGCGAGACGCTACACAGTATTTCTTTTCTGTTTAGTATGTCTTGCTAATTAACGCCATTAATTGTCTTCAGTTAGCCGTGAGCGCGTGCCGGCCTTGTTCCCGTCTCTTTCTTGTTTCGATCGGGAGGTGGGCGGCTTTAACAAGGACCCTGTCCCGCGGGCGGCTGATGAGTTTAACGAGCTCGAGTCTGACCTGGCTTTGATTCCTCGGAGTCACTGAGGGGTTACAACAAGTGGAGGAGGGGCTGCTGAGCCGGGTCTGGGGGGGGAGGGACACGCAGTGATTCAGGACAAGTAACAGAAGAGTCATGCTTCCTGTCTGCTGGACATTAACAGCATACAGGAAGCGACACTGTAAATGTATGTGACAAAACCTGAGGTCAGACTTGAGATATAAAAAGGAAAGAGTAAGAAATGTGAGCTTTCCTGCATGAGCGAGAGAGGGAGCAGTTCAGTCTCCGTGCTTCAAGCCTGCACTGGATTGGAAGGAGCACCCTTTCTCTTAGGGGGGTGAGGGAGGGAGGGAGCAGTTGAGTCTCCTGAAGTGCTGCAGAGCTCCCCCCCCCCCCCCCCCCCCCCCAGCCCTGCAGTTTTCCCCCAGTTCCCAGGCCTCGAGGTGGGCACGGTGCCCGGAGCTCAGCCCTGATGCGGGGCACGGAGGGCTTTCCCTGCAGATCTGTTTACTGGTAATTAATTTACCTGATTGATGCAACAGCTGTTGGGAAAACAAAACGCTGCGACTGGAGGGGTTCCCTGCGTTCTACAGCTTGCTCCCGCAGAGCCCCGTTCTGATTGATTAAAAGGTGCATCTGTCAGCCAGCAGCCTTGATTACTGCTTCCCAGCTCTCCAGCTAATCTTTACAGAGCCTACTTCAGTGACACATATATTGGAGCAGTTGGCACGGGGTCCTGGTTAAACATGACAGGCAGGCAGCGATGCTGTAGCGCGAGCTGTAGGGCTGTTCGAGTTCTAGCGGCCTTCCTGCCAGAGGATCGTTGCCTCGTGAGAGCGCGCGGTAGTGCACAGCTCTGGTTTCTGCGTATTCCACAGCAGACGCTCATGCTTTCTGCTCTAGGTAGAACAGTGGCCGTGATTCTACTGCAAAGCGTGCACTGTTTCTCATTCTGTTATGCTCGGTGTGTCAGTGTTCCTCTGTGTGTGGTTGGTGGTTTTGGTTTCTGTATGAGGTAATCCGAGCGGAATCTGAGACAGTTTCCCCTGCCCTGGGGTTTCTTACAGATTCCTACTATCACTTGCAACAGGAAGGTATAAAAAGTATTAAAATATTCCAATGAATAGTAATAAGTAATCGAATAATTCCTAGTCCTGGGATCAGTCCACTAACAGTGAGTCCGGTCTGTGGCTGATGCCGGAGCGCTCGATGGGGTTAATTAGCGAAGCCGCGTGCCTCTCTCTGCACTCTCTCACTCACGTGGCTTCCAGCAAGGGCTGCTGCATGATTGACGGCCTGAGGGTTTTAATGGGCACTAGAGAGGGAGCTGAGGTCTAGGTTTCCATGGCAACTCTGCGAATTGGGGCTGCTTACCTGACTGCGTTGAGGGGAGCCTGCTTGCCTGGACACTGAGCTCAGCCGCCCTCCCCCAGCCCATCTACCTGGCTCTGTCTCCTGGAGCTGGTGAATCTGCTGTGCAATAGGAAGCTTATTTCCATCCCCAGCCACTGCATCATTCTAATTCTGCAACGAAACAAACACACGAGCGAAGAGGCTGGAATGGGAGGTGGGGAGAGCAGTTCAGTCTTCGAAGGGTTAATGTGGTGAAAGGCTTGACGGTGTGTAAGCCCCCGTGGGGTCAGGGGTCAGAGGTCAGCGCTGCTGTTTGTGTAGTGGCTGTGTTCTGGATCAGGTTACCGGGACTAGCAGACGAATCTGTTAGGGTTTCGGACAGCCTGCTGTGTAATCCACTTTCCAGGGTGCTGCAGAACAGCCAGAGAGAAAGGAGACCTGGGGGGGGAGGCTGGAACAGCAGATTGAACGCTGCCTGTACAGCTGTGTGCAGGTGTTTTCTTCTGTGAGCTGCTGATGGGCTGAACACCTTCAGTTCAAGAGTCCAGACTCCTCCAGGTTTTCTAGACATCGTTACAATTAAAGAACTGATTAGGACCTGCGAGGAGGGTAAATCTGGTTCAGTTCATTTTGGTTGCAGAGGGAAGAAAGATTTAGGTCGAGGATTGAGCCCCCTGCAGGGGTGGAAAAAAACTCCCATTGCATAGCAGTTGGATCCATTCCTGCTTTTGCAATTAGTGTAATAGAACACACCTGAGCTTGTTACCTGTACACTGGGGGCCGATCAGGTCCGTAGTAAAACCTGGACTGGGTGACCCTGCTATGCAATGAGTCGTCTTTCCATCCCTGCCTCCTGACCTGTATGTTGGGGTTCGAATCTATCTGCTGGAGAATCCTCCTCCATCATTCGTTGCTCAGGCAGTGGCCTGTGTTTTTCTTTAGAAACACGCAGAACATACTGAAGTAGACTCGCAAGGTAGAGCTCATCTCTCTGGGCTCAGTTGAGGTGTTTACGGGGTGTATGAAGCAGCAATGGTGAAGCGTGCTGAAGAAGGTCCACAGTGTCACCCTGCCTCCCCTCCTCGGCCCCTGTTCTTCACAGCTTCTCTGTGCTGTGTGCTAACAAGTCTCTCTCTCTCTCTCTGTGTCTTGCAGAGTGCAGCTGCTGCACCCAGCCCTGTGATGGGCAACATGCCCCCCAACGATGGCATGCCAGGCGGTCCCATGCCCCCCGGCTTCTTTCAGGTAGGTACCCCTTCTTTTCCAGGCACCCCACCCCACCTCTCTGAAGGTTCCAGTGATTTTGTCCGTCACTATTGTCATCTTCTAAACTCCTGTGTTTGCTGCTGCAGTGTTGTGGATTTCTCTCAAGTCACTGTGAGTGTGCCATGCTCTTGTGGGCCCTGTAGAGGGGTGGGTGGGTGGACGCGGGGGGCTTGCTTTCCCTTGCAGGTTTTTTTTTTTTTTTTGGGGGGGGGGGGGGGGGGGGGGGGGGGGGGGGTGGTGCACACCTTCTATGTAATGTCATGTCTGAGAGCCGACCTCGCAGGGTCAGGAGGTCAGGCAAGGTGGCCACTGGGGGTCGCGGAGGCGGTCAGTGGCGGAGCCGAGCAGTTTTGGCACCAGGGTCGTCTGGTGTGCCGGTCTTGCGGCTTTCAAACTGGGGGCCTGGGGACCCTAAGGGCCACACTGCATCCGTTTTAACTTTGTTCTTTTCAATAATAAAGAATGGATATTTGATCTACGTTTTTGTGCATCATGCAGGCAGCCCATCACTTGTGATCAATGCTGGGATGTCTGGAGAAACTGTTCCCGGAGGCAGCACCCAGTACGGGACACGATAGTATTGAAACGGGGGGGGGGGGAGATCTCAGGGCGAGGGTGAGGATGGTCCAGGCTTCACTCTTCAAGCCTTGGTCGTGATGTTTGTGGCTCTGTTTTGAAGCAGTAGGTCTGTCTGGGGCTGAGCCTGTGTGTGATCAGGAGTGAGAGAGTGTGGCAGGGGCCTGTCAGGGTTCAGGAACTGTTGTTTCAGCTCACACATGGCTGGGATTGTGCAGACAGGCTGCGCAGCTCCCTGAACTCCTCCTGAGCCTCCTTGTGAAAGGGACTCACTCACTCACTCACTCACATGTTTTTTGCTACATTGTTCTTAGTTACCTAGATTAATTAAAAAAATATGCAGGGTTCTGCACATTCAGTCTTATTGAAATAAAAATGAAATCTGTATTTTTAATAATAATTATTGATGTGTTTTTTTGTGGATTGCATTTTAAATGGCGGTTTGGAGCGTCTGTTTTGTTTTATTTATTTATTTTGCAAAGGGGCTGGAGCCATGAATGTGATATGTGTACAACAAAACATAAAGACATGACTTGTCACAAGTAATTAAAAAGAAGTATTTATTATTTGCAATGGATATGCTTTAACAATCAGTAAATCAAATTTATTTTTCTTTTTAAAACAAGATATTTTTTTTATTTAGAATTTCGTTTTTTTTTGTCCTGGCTCCTGATTAGCAGTGAGACAGCACCTCCTTGTGGTAGAAATCCGGTACTGTCTGCAAGCCTTGGTGTGCCTGCTGGGGGGAGGGGGGGGAGGTCTGCCTCACTCCCTGACGGGAAGCTGTGCTGAGCCAAACCACGGTTATCTCGTTATCTGGATAGGAAGTGATAGCATTAATTGCTTCGTTTACCGGCGCTTTGATGGATCTTGTGACTGGTGGCGCTCTCCCAGGGCTACAGTCCTTTAAACAGCACATGCTTTTCATTCTGCGCAGGTTTGGGTGGAGGTGGAAGGATTATTAACTGCTGTAAATGTTAGAGGATGGCAATATCCCAGCAGCGAGGCTCCTATTAATGTCTCTGCTGGGGGGGGGGGGGTTGGATTAGACTCGCCTCTACGATATTTTATTGCACACTTAAGGAAATATGTTTATTTATTAAATAAGGCAGTCAGCGCTGTTGGTCGCCAAAGAAAATCCTTGCAATTCAGAAGCTGTCTGTTTATCAACGCTGAGCTGCTTGTGTTTTGCTTTCTGTCTCAACGATTTGCAGAGGCAGTGTCTTGTGTGTTTTTTTTTTTATTTTAATGAGAACTTCTCTGTGCACAGACTAGTCTTATTTCACACGGTGTGGTTTTACCCAGAGCTTCATTTTCAAGATGCGATTACAGGACTGAGCTGTCAGCATGCAGAGCTATCTGACTGCGGTACACACACACAAAAATCAGACTAAACCTGTTAAAGGTGGTAATAAAATGCTAAAAACCGCCACGCGGGAGGCTTCCACTGTACAATGTTCGAGTCTTGCTGTGTGCTGCGTGCTTCTAAAATCAGCCCCTCCCGAGTGTCTCTGTGTGTCAGATGCATGTGCAAGCCTGCTGTATCGCTCACCCTGCCTCTCGTTCTCCAGACAGACAGGTCTGTTTGCAGGTGGAAGGGCAGCAATACTGCTGCACACTATCACTGTGCAGATTGCTGTGAAACACGTCTCTCAAACACAGCACTGTGCACTACAGTACAGCACAGTGCATCAGGAGCAGTCTGCCTGTGTGTAAATATCACGCTGCTATAGTACAGTACAGTGCATCAGGAGCAGTCTGCCTGTGTGTAAATATCACGCTGCTACAGTACAGTACAGTGCATCAGGAGCAGTCTGCCTGTGTGTAAATATCACGCTGCTACAATACAGTACAGTGCATCAGGAGCAGTCTGCCTGTGTGTAAATATCACGCTGCTACAGTACAGTACAGTGCATCAGGAGCAGTCTGCCTGTGTGTAAATATCACGCTGCTACAGTACAGTACAGTGCATCAGGAGCAGTCTGCCTGTGTGTAAATATCACGCTGCTACAGTACAGTACAGTGCATCAGGAGCAGTCTGCCTGTGTGTAAATATCACGCTGCTACAGTACAGTACAGTGCATCAGGAGCAGTCTGCCTGTGTGTAAATATCACGCTGCTACAGCTTGTACAGTCATCAGGAGCAGTCTGCCTGTGTGTATCATCACGCTGCTACAGTACAGTCATCAGGAGCAGTCTGCCTGTGTGTAAATATCACGCTGCTACAATACAGTACAGTGCATCAGGAGCAGTCTGCCTGTGTGTAAATATCACGCTGCTACAGTACAGTACAGTGCATCAGGAGCAGTCTGCCTGTGTGTACAATATCACGCTGCTACAGTACAGTACAGTGCATCAGGAGCAGTCTGCCTGTGTGGAAATATCACGCTGCTACAGTACAGTACAGTGCATCAGGAGCAGTCTGCCTGTGTGTAAATATCACGCTGCTATTCAGTACAGTGCATCAGGAGCAGTCAAATATCACGCTGCTACAGTACAGTGCATCAGGAGCAGTCTGCCTGTGTGTAAATATCACGCTGCTATAGTACAGTACAGTGCATCAGGAGCAGTCTGCCTGTGTGTAAATATCACGCTGCTACAGTACAGTACAGTGCATCAGGAGCAGTCCGCCTGTGTGTAAATATCACGCTGCTAGGTACAGTACAGTGCATCAGGAGCAGTCCCTGTGTGTAAATATCACGCTCTAATTACAACTGCATCAGGAGCAGTCTGCCTGTGTGTGAATATCACGCTGCTACGTACGGGTCTGATGCTGCAGTTCGCCTGTGAGGGCTATCACGCTGCTACAGTACAGTACAGTGCATCAGGAGCAGTCATTGTGTGTGAATATCACGCTGCTACAGAAAAACAGTCTATCAGGAGCAGTCTCCTGTTTGTTTATATCACGCTGCTACAGCACAACTGAAGCATGAGCAGTCTGCCTGTGTGGAGATATCACGCACTAAGTGCATCACAGTGCATTGAGTTGCAGTCCCCTGTTCCCCAATATCACGCTGCGATATCATATTAATCAGGAGCAGTTGCCTTCTGTGCTTGGATATCACGCTGCTACAAACAGTACAGTGCATCAGGAGCAGTGTGTGTGTGTGTAAATATCACGCTGCTACAGAGACAGAGACAGTGCATCAGGAGCAGTTCTACCTGTGTGTAAATATCACGCTGTTGCTACAGATTTGCATCAGGAGCAGTCTCCTGTGTGTAAATATCACGCTGCTACAGTACAGTACAGTGCATCAGGAGCAGTCTGCCTGTGTGTAAATATCACGCTGCTACAGTACAGTGCATCAGGAGCAGTCTGCCTGTGTGTAAATATCACGCTGCTACAGTACAGTACAGTGCATCAGGAGCAGTCTGCCTGTGTGTAAATATCACGCTGCTATAGTACAGTACAGTGCATCAGGAGCAGTCTGCCTGTGTGTAAATATCACGCTGCTACAGCACAGTACAGTGCATCAGGAGCAGTCCGCCTGTGTGTAAATGTCACGCTGCTACAATACAGTACAGTGCATCAGGAGCAGTCCGCCTGTGTGTAAATATCACGCTGCTACAGTACAGTACAGTGCATCAGGAGCAGTCTGCCTGTGTGTAAATATCACGCTGCTACAATACAGTACAGTGCATCAGGAGCAGTCTGCCTGTGTGTAAATATCACGCTGCTACAGCAGTACAGTGCATCAGGAGCAGTCTGCCTGTGTGTAAATATCACGCTGCTACAGTACAGTACAGTGCATCAGGAGCAGTCTGCCTGTGTGTCTATCACGCTGCTACAGTACAGTACAGTGCATCAGGAGCAGTCTGCCTGTGTGTAAATATCACGCTGCTACAATACAGTACAGTGCATCAGGAGCAGTCTGCCTGTGTGTAAATATCACGCTGCTACAGTACAGTACAGTGCATCAGGAGCAGTCTGCCTGTGTGTAAATATCACGCTGCTACAGTACAGTACAGTGCATCAGGAGCAGTCTGCCTGTGTGTAAATATCACGCTGCTACAGTACAGTACAGTGCATCAGGAGCAGTCTGCCTGTGTGTAAATATCACGCTGCTACAGTACAGTACAGTGCATCAGGAGCAGTCTGCCTGTGTGTAAATATCACGCTGCTACAGTACAGTACAGTGCATCAGGAGCAGTCTGCCTGTGTGTAAATATCACGCTGCTACAGTACAGTACAGTGCATCAGGAGCAGTCTGCCTGTGTGTAAATATCACGCTGCTATGTGTACAGTGCATCAGGAGCAGTCATGCCTGTGTGTAAATATCACGCTGCTATAGTACAGTACAGTGCATCAGGAGCAGTCTGCCTGTGTGTAAATATCACGCTGCTACAGTACAGTGCATCAGGAGCAGTCTGCCTGTGTGAAAATATCACGCTGCTACAGTACATCAGGAGCAGTCTGCCTGTGTGTAAATATCACGCTGCTACAGTACAGCACAGTGCATCAGGAGCAGTCTGCCTGTGTGTAAATATCACGCTGCTACAGTACAGTACAGTGCATCAGGAGCAGTCTGCCTGTGTGTAAATATCACGCTGCTACAGTACAGTACAGTGCATCAGGAGCAGTCTGCCTGTGTGTAAATATCACGCTGCTATCCAGTACAGTGCATCAGGAGCAGTCTGCCTGTGTGTAAATATCACGCTGCTACAGTACAGTACAGTGCATCAGGAGCAGTCTGCCTGTGTGTAAATATCACGCTGCTATAGTACAGTACAGTGCATCAGGAGCAGTCTGCCTGTGTGTAAATATCACGCTGCTACAGTACAGTGCATCAGGAGCAGTCTGCCTGTGTGTAAATATCACGCTGCTACAGTACAGTACAGTGCATCAGGAGCAGTCTGCCTGTGTGTAAATATCACGCTGCTACAATACAGTACAGTGCATCAGGAGCAGTCTGCCTGTGTGTAAATATCACGCTGCTAGTACAGTGCATCAGGAGCAGTCCCGCCTGTGTGTAAATATCACGCTGCTACAGTACAGTACAGTGCATCAGGAGCAGTCCGTGTGTGTAAATATCACGGTCTGCCTCTGATTCTCCCCCCCACCCCCAGCCTCTCGGAGAGCACGTGAAGGATTGGGACCAGGCTCCTGTTTTAAAGTGGCTGCTGTTCCTCCAGTCACTGCCTCGCTTCCTGATTCTTATATTTGTTCTCTCTGCAGAACTATGGGGGAGGAATGAGACCCCCACCCAGCTCGCTAGGGGGCCCCGGCATGCCTGGGATGAACATGTGAGTAGCGGGGGTGGGGGGGGGTTGAATCAGTGCTGCTTGAAATGCATGGGCAAGAATGGCCGCGTTGGCATCAGAAAGCTGAGGAAGCCAATGCATGAGCGAGGGCTGAAATCAGCAGCCTCCATTCTGCTTGAAGGAAGAGAACACTAGGACTGTGAAAAGGGTTGAAATGATGATAATAATATAATAATAATAAAATAGAAATGAGGTGTATATGTTCAAAGTGTGACTTGTGACTGAACAGCCCATCAGCAATAAACCTAAATCAGTGAGCTGTTTGATGGCAGAGTCTTGGAGTTTCAGTAATTGCTGGACCTTCTCGTTTTGCCATGAGCGAGTGAGCCAGCCCTCTTGTGGTGTGCAATAACTGGGCAGAGGAACCCGACAGAGAGCAAACTGATTGGAGAAGGATGACACGAGGGCTGGTTTGCTTTGGCATGTGGGTACCTTTGGGGCATGGCACCGGTCAGAGTCACGAAGCTTATGTATCGACCCCCAGCTCACCGACTCTCTCTCTCTCTCTCTCTCAGGGGTCCGGGAGGAAGGGGCCCCTGGCCGAATCCGAACTCAAACTCGGTAAGTTTTAGTAACGCCAAAAGTAACTTTTTAATAAATCAGACTTATTTATTGTATTAACAAACTCTCAGGGCTTTCAGACTGAGGTAAAGACGCTTACCTGACTACACTGAGAACGTGCCTCTGTTCTAATGACCGGAGGATTCTCTCTGTCTTGTTTTCACAGATAGCATATTCCTCGTCGTCTCCGGGGAATTACGTGGTGAGTAAAGTGATAAAACCTAACCCTAACCCTAGCATCCTACACAAACCCTGACCCTAACCCTAACACTGACCCTAGCATTCTACACGAACCCTGACCCTAACCCTAACACTGACCCTAGCATCCTACACAAACCCTGACCCTAACCCTAACACTGACCCTAGCATTCCTACACGAACCCTGACCCTAACCCTAACACTGACCCTAGCATTCTACACGAACCCTGACCCTAACCCTAACACTGACCCTAGCATTCTACACGAACACTGACCCTAACCCTAACACTGACCCTAGCATTCTACACGAACACTGACCCTAACCCTAACACTGACCCTAGCATTCTACACGAACACTGACCCTAACCCTAACACTGACCCTAGCATTCTACACGAACACTGACCCTAACCCTAACACTGACCCTAGCACTAACACTAACCCTAACACTAACCTGGGACCCTGAGGATTGGGGCATTATAACAACCTAGCAATTGGGATACACGAACCCTGACCCTAACCCTAAACACTGACCCTAGCATTCTACACGAACCCTGACCCTAACCCTAACACTGACCTAGCATTCTACACGAACTTTTTACACTGACCCTAACCCTAACACTGACCCTACATTCTACACGAACCTGACCTAACCCTAACACTGACCTAGGATCTACACGAACCCTGAAACACACTGACCAGCATGACCCTACAACACTGACCCTATTCTACACGAACCCTGACCCTAACCCTAACACTGACCCTAGCATTCTGGGACCTAACCCTAACAATGGACCCTTAGCATTCGTACACGAAAACTGACCCTAACCCTAACATGACCCTAGCATTCTACACGACACCCTGACCCCTAACCCATAACACTGACCCCTAGCATTCACATCGAACACTGAACCCTAACCCTAACAGACCCTAGCCTTCTCAGCACGAACCCGACCTTTCATAACCTAACACTGAACCCCTAGCATTCTTACACGCAACAGGACCTGACCCTAACCCTAACACTGACCCTAGCATTCTACACGAACACTGACCCTAACCCTAACACTGACCCTAGCATTCTACACGAACCCTGACCCTAACCCTAACACTGACCCTAGCATTCTACACGAACACTGACCCTAACCCTAACACTGACCCTAGCATCCTACACGAATCCTAACCCTAACACTGACCCTAGCATCCTACACGAACCCTGACCCTAACCCTAGCTCCGACACTGACCCTAGCATCCTACACGAACCCTGACCCTGACCCTAGCTCCGACACTGACCCTAGCTACCTGTTGTGATGCGTGGCTCTGTGTGGGAGACACGCTGACGAGCAGGATCTGATCAGACTGCTCGTTTTAATCGCCTCGCTGGTTTCGAAAGCCCTTTTCCAGGGAGGTTTAGGGAGTTCAGCTTCAGCAGCGAGCTCCGGGCCTCCTGCTCCCTGAACGCAGCGGTTAGACTGGTCTGAGCCTTCAGCTCTGCAGCCTTCAGGGGGTTTGCAAAGTCTACTGCTGAAAACATGATTCAGTGTTTCAGCAGGTAACCGCTGTTAGAAACAGCAGGTCGTGATAGTTTGATGCTGTTGTCTTCCAGTTTTGAGGGAGTGGTGTTTTTTATACAGTCTTGTTTTTTTGGGATATCCGCGAGGCACGCTCTCCCTGCTGCTGGCCTGTCCGTTACTCTGTGCTTCGCTTTTGTAAAACGTTTCTCTCTTGCATTTCCTAAAGGGTCCACCAGGGGGAGGCGGTCCACCAGGCACTCCCATCATGCCCAGCCCAGGAGGTAAGCCTTTTCAACAGACAAGGGAGGGTTCTGCTTGCTAACAGCAGCAGCAGGGTTTGTCCTTAAACATCCAGTTCAATAACTACACTTGCATTTAATTTTTATAAACCTACAGTCTGGTCCCATGACAACCTGTGATTAATTTATTTAAATACGTTCTCCTTTGGTGAATTTTTTCAGACTCTACAAATTCCAGTGAAAACATTTACACAATGATGAACCCAATAGGACCTGGAGGCAGCCGATCCAACGTAAGCACTGGGGTGGGGGTGGGATTGGGGGTGGGGAGAGGGAACGAGTATCGCCACACCTCCAGTGCACTGCCTCTGTCCCCCGGGCGGCTCTGACGGGGCCCCTCTCTGCGGGCGGCTCTGACGGGGCCCCTCTCTGCGGGCGGCTCTGACGGGGCCGCTCTCTGCGGGCGGCTCTGACGGGGCCGCTCTCTGCGGGCGGCTCTGACGGGGCCGCTCTCTGCGGGCGGCTCTGACGGGGCCCCTCTCTGCGGGCGGCTCTGACGGGGCCCCTCTCTGCGGGCGGCTCTGACGGGGCCCCTCTCTGCGGGCGGCTCTGACGGGGCTCCTCTCTGCGAGTGCCTCTGACGGGTTCCTCTGCTCCTCTCTGCAGTTCCCCATGGGCCCTGGTCCAGATGGTCCGATGGGAGGGATGGGCGCAATGGAGCCGCACCACATGAACGGATCGTTAGGTGAGAGGGGAGGGGCGGGGCCAGAATCTGTAAACTAATTAACATAACGAAGATTTAGGAGCCCAGTACTGGGTTATCGAATTTTAAAATAAAGTACTAATATGCAGATGCCTCCTAGTGTCTGAAGCAGGGATGCCAGTGTTCAGTATGGACTGCAGTCAGTAATGAGGAGTAAAGCTCACCTTCATCTTGACTTCATTTGTTCTGCATCTGTAATGAGTCAGTGTTTTATTTGGTTTTGTTTTAGGGTCTGGGGACATGGACGGGTTGCCAAAGGTAAGGTGTTTTTCTTTTCCCCCCCAACAGCAAATGAAATGAGTTTAAAACCGTTAGTAGCTTACAAATGGGTTTCAGTCAGGGTTCCAAACAGTCTCCAGTATATCCGAGGCGCTGGCCCCGTTTAATGAACAGTAAGTGAGGCGATTGATTGATTGATTAGTGATCGATTTGATCGATCTCCTTCTGTTCCAGAATTCTCCAAACAACATGGCAGGGATGAATAACCCCCCTGGCACTCCGCGAGACGACGGTGAGATGTCCGGCAACTTCCTGAACCCGTTCCAAAGTGAAAGCGTGAGTACAGCCTCGGGCAGGGCCACCGCGCCACTGTGCCACCGCGCAGCGCCCTGACATGAGGGGGGGGCAGCTCCTAGCGCAGAGCACTGACACCCATTCCAGGGGTTAATGCGTGCTTGATTAGCCACATTGTACAGATAACGAGCTCAGGGGTGTGTGTGCGTGCGTGTTGTTGAAGAAATTTTTAATTAAATGTATGAATATTCAAACAGTTGATTGCACCCTCTGTTTTTTCACTGTTTTTTCCAGTATTCCCCCAGCATGACGATGAGTGTGTGATTTTTCCCCCACCACCACACCTGCGAGATCCCCTCCCCCCCTCCCCGAGGGATCTCCCGAGCTCCCTCCCTGAGAACGACGGGCTTGCATATTCACGTACAGCACCCAGCAAGGGGCAGGACGCGACCGCTGGTCTCTGAGGAGGTCACCAGCCAGCTGGTGGAACTTCGACCGACTACCGACCGACCCAAGAGCCAGTCGACCGACGGAGACCGACATCACACGAGACAGACAGACAGACAGACAGCAGGTGTATTTAAAGACTGTCCCCAAACACGTACCTGTATCTACCTGCAAACACATTTCCACTGTTCTTCTTGTTCTTGTTTTAATATTGTTGTAATGACATGGAAGCAACAGTGCCCCCTCTAGGTGAGTTGCCATTCAAACATGTAAAGGTGGTTGTGTGTGTTTATTTTAGATGTTTTTATTTTCCTGGGGGGGGGAGGGGGGTTGAATTATTTTAGTTTTTATGTAAAGGGCACATGGAATCACTAGGAAGCACACGCGAATGCAGAAGCACTGTGGCGACCGTTCTGTTTACAGTGACACATTTATTTCAGGGTGTGTTCTTTCTGCTTTGTTTCGTTTTCTCATGTAAATGTTTTAGAAGTGTCGCTCCTACTGCTCAGTTTTCACCAGCTCTTCAGAGGAGAGAGAAAGCTTCACAGAGCAGACAGGCTGTTTTCTCTCGTCTCTCCTCTGTGGGAACGGTCTGCATTGGGGGCCCGTGGCTCGAGGCCATAAGCTGCTAAACCCTTTTTTCCAGGACGTCCCGCAGGGAGAGAGCGAGACAGAGAGAGGAGAGCCTTCACTGCCACGGGCTGCAGCAGAGCAAGGAGCTGGGATGGGCCTGTTTCTCAACAACTGGAAAACTGTCTGGTTTTAATTGTTTTTTTTTTTTTAATCATGTGCCTAGTTTTTAATTTATATTCAAGATTTAAAAAAAATAAAAATAAACTTCACCAAGACTTTTTACCAAAGTTCTGGCTGGTTTCCTTGAAGTAACTGTAATTCATGCGACAGAAAGACTGACTGAGTGAGATTCTGCTGAGTGGGGCTGGGGAAGGGGGGGGGTTAGGGGACCATGTCCCCCCCCCTCCATTATAACAAACCATTAATAAAAGTTAAACACAAAAAACAAACTATAATATGCGTTATTTCTAGAAAATGTCCAAGGTTGTATATGTTTTTACAAATTAGTAACCCATTAGCATCCCCTTTGCATGGTCTCCTGAATTCTGAACTCTTATTGTGTTCAGACCTGCTGTTGAAGTGCGTTGGCAGGCTCCTGGCCCTGGTGTGAAGTGCATTGACAGGATCCTGGTCCTGTTGTGAAGTGCATTGACAGGCTCCTGGTGTGAGTGCACTGACAGGCTGTTGCAAGGTCCTCTCTCAGTAAGTTATTAGCCCCGCCGTGGTCTCTCTCAGACCTGTCTCTGAACAGCCCGGGCACACCCCTTCCCTTCCCTACACCCTCTTCAGTTCTGTATCATGTGTGTTCTTGATTGTTATGTTGTTGTTGTTGTTGTTGTTGTTGTTGTTTATTTAAATAGTGTATAAAACACACTCGCAAAATATGATCAAGGCTGACGAGGCGCGTAGGTTGTGCACTCCAGGGAAGGCGTGGTGATGCAGGCTGTTCTTGAGCATCTTCTCTGTGCCCGGTGAAACGGAGCAAGCTTTCTTAAAGGGACGGCGCGCCTGTCTGTAGCTGGAGCCTGTGATATACTGCAACAGTCCCATTGTAACACGCGGGGGTTAAACCAAGTCATTGCAGAACTGAAAAAAAAATAAAACGATACGAAAATGAAGTGTCAGTTTGCTGTAATGCAGTCCGCTATCGTGATCGCACGTCTGAGAGGAGAGACTGCAGCGCACGTTTAAACGCAAATCAGAGGACAGAGTTTTCATTTTTAAACCAAATGCATCTAAGTGAAGAGCGTACTCGTGGTCGCTTTTAGCTTGACTTTATCTTGTTAGCGGTCGCCCAGACTGTAGGGCAGCAAATGCAATACCAGCCATTGCGAAAACCAGGAACCGGTGACGTCATAGCTCGCTGCCACAACCCGGGGGCGGGGCTTTACCTGCCTGTCTTAAACAGAGGCACACGTGAAAGATTAGTATTTGTAATTTTTTTTTAAAACACAGTATAAGTGTTGTTGAATAAGAGCTGTGCAAAAAAATTGAATCGCTGCACCTGTCTGTCCGGTTCGGGTTAACATCGGTGATTTGCGTGCATTTCTTTATTCATTCTTCCCTCTGTTATTAGGAGGAGCCGCGGGGAAGCAGCAGCTAGCCAGTTTCAGAACTGGGTGTATAATTTGTTGCTGTAATTAGTTTAATAGCCATATTGTGTTATAGGGATTGCTACTTTTACATTTCGTTTAATAATTAATTAATTACAAATACATTTCCGTTCTGTCATGTTTTTTTCCCGTGTTACTCGCGGCGCCAGGCTGTATTTATTGGCGTTGTTGGTGTGTTTTAACCGGCAATATCGTGCTGCACACACGGAGTTGTGCGTTTCTTAATGTGTCCTTCGATTTTAATTAACCAATTAATTTAGTTAAACTAACACACCCGCCTCCTGAATACTGCATCATAATTCTGCATCCTGTGACAATGTAAATGCAGTGCAGTTAGCTTCCACTGGGTGGCAGCGCCCTCTAAGGAATAAACCCTCTTCATTAGTGATCTGGTACAGTCTGTAACTGGAGCTCACCCTTGAAGGCACAATCTGGTTTTATTACCTAGCAATATTATCACTGAATCAAACCCATAGGTGTTCAACACACAAGAAAAAGGGACCCGGAAGAAATGTTTCTAACGCTGATGAGGAGGAGGAAAATGAATGGATTTGAAATTCCTGGAACGTTCTTAGGCTGACAAAGACTTCTGGAAACGAGAAAATGATATTTTGACAGAGGGATGTTCTTGGAGACGCACCAGTTTCTCGCTGGTGATTCGTAGCGTGGGGAACGCTGTTCATACCACCTGCAAATATCCAGCTGTAAACGCAAAGAGGACCTTCCGAACTTGGAAAAGAAAACTCAAGTCAAAAGACGTTGCTGTTCCACCTTGGTCCGTGGGTCTCACTGCCCCCCGAGTCACTCCTGGTCTTTCTTCCAGCCTTGTTCTAAATGGCTCAATTAAACCTCCACCCAGACTCTGCAGGAGTTGATGACCTCATTGCACCTGTTAACCCTGGAGTGGAATGAGCCTCCAGGAGCGGGATTGGACACCCCTGGTCAAGGTAGTAATATTACAAGCGGACCTGGCAAATTAAGGCAGTTATAACAGGAGAAGAAGGTCACTGTCAATGGCGTCTGAAACCCAACACTTCAGAAACCACACACACACATTACATGCATGCGTCAGTGTGAGCTGTGCTTGGTTCAGTGAATATAAACTCATCTGCCCGGACCCTGCAGTGGTGCTCGTCAGTTCTGGGGCTCTCCCGGTCTTTGTTCCCCCTGAACCCTCATGTCCCCACATTCCCCCCATGCACTGCTAAGATTATTGTACTCCTCTTATAGTAACCTGGGATCTGGCCTGGAAAGGGCAGTGTCTACTCCATTACGTTACAGCTAGTTGTTTTTTTTTTTTAAGGCACCAGTTTCAAATTCCCGTGTATATCAGATCCACCTTGATGATTACAGCTGAGCTATGAACACCTGAAGCTAAATTTGACATTGAACAGCGTGCTTAAAAACAAAACAAACAGAAACCACACAGAGCTGCAGGTTCAGAAAGCATGTGTTTATTTGGAATGTTAAGGTGAGAGAGCGCTGGGCTGGGAAAGGTCACTGTGATGTCATACTGTAACTCAATGATGCCGTTTCTGCAGTCTCCCCCCGGCACGTTCACAAAACAAAAACCATCCATTAAAACTAGACAGCAACAATAACAAGAAACTAAGAGACTACGTTAAAAGCGCTTACAATCAGTGCTCACACTGAAGTCATCAATAACAGCAATACAAAATAACTACAGTACGACAGACAGCTGTTTACTGCACACTGACAGGACGATGTGGAATTAAGGGAGTGGTCTGGACACAAAGATATAATAATAATAACAATAACACTACTCATAATAATAAAACAGTTAAATCTTTAAAAAAAAAAAAAAATTGTTACAAAACATTACAGGCTAGTTTCACAGAGCTAGATTACTGCCGCCTGTTATTTTAGGTAAGGCAGTCCAAGACTACAGCTAATGGAGGTCTGTGAAACTAGCTGTTTAACCCAAACAAAAAACAAAACAAAACACAGGAGCCTTCGAATGAAGTGGTGCGTCAATCGGCCTGCCGAGCCGAAGTCCTTTTTGTGAGATTCGCTGTCAGGAGTGGTCTGTTTCTCAAGTGTAACGCCGCATTGTTCAGGTTCTGTCAAAGCACCAAAATGCAGCAGGAGGGTCAGTGTCACAGTCCTTTATCTTGTTTTGGACACACCACCGACCCAACCACCCAACCACCCCCGCACCACGCTGTCCTACTGCCCATGGAGCTTGACTAGACCCTTCTGGATGTGCCCGTTGCTGAGGGTTGACAGCTTCTTGGAAACTGTGTCGGTGATGCCAGGCTTGCTGCACAGGGAGCTCCTCTGCATCTTGTGCTCCAGCAGCATGTAGTTCTGAGGGGGCAGACCCAGGCAGGCCCTGTGGAAGGGAGGGAGGGAGAGAGAGAGAAACTCAGTGAAGAATCCTTACAGCTGACTCCTCTAAGAAACACAGGGCCACGTTTTTCACTGCAGTACTGATAGGAGACCCTGCCCCTGACACTGCAGTATTGATGAGACCCTGCCCCTGACACTGCAGTACTGACATGAAACCCTGCCCCTGACTCTGCAGTACTGACATGAGACCCTGCCCCTGACTCTGCAGTACTGATAGAAGACCCTGCCCCTGACTCTGCAGTACTGATAGGAGACCCTGCCCCTGACTCTGCAGTACTGATAGGAGACCCTGCCCCTGACTCTGCAGTACTGATAGAAGACCCTGCCCCTGACTCTGCAGTACTGATAGGAGACCCTGCCCCTGACTCTGCAGTACTGATAGGAGACCCTGCCCCTGACTCTGCAGTACTGATAGGAGACCCTGCCCCTGACACTGCAGTACTGACATGAGACCCTGCCCCTGACTCTGCAGTACTGACATGAGACCCTGCCCCTGACTCTGCAGTACTGATAGAAGACCCTGCCCCTGACTCTGCAGTACTGATAGGAGACCCTGCCCCTGACTCTGCAGTACTGATAGAAGACCCTGCCCCTGACTCTGCAGTACTGACATGAGACCCTGCCCCTGACTCTGCAGTACTGATAGAAGACCCTGCCCCTGACTCTGCAGTACTGACATGAGACCCTGCCCCTGACTCTGCAGTACTGATAGAAGACCCTGCCCCTGAAACTGCAGTACTGATAGGAGACCCTGCCCCTCACCGCATGGTGTTCTCAATGCAGGCACGCTGCTTGAACAGGGCGTTGACGATGGGCGTGCCCTCAGGGACCAGCGGTGCCTTGCACAGGTAGCTCAGGATGGAGAGCACGCTGTGGAAGCCCTGGAACTCCGGCTGGGACTCGGTGCAGAACGAGATGCGCTGACACAGCTCAGTCAGGATCACCAGGTCCAGGATAAGAGGGCTGGCTAGCAGGGAATCCTGCAGGGAGAGGGAGAGAGGGAGGGAGAGAGAGAGAGAGAAAGGGAAAGAGAGAGATGCTTTGTTTACGGAAATGCTATTTGCATACATTCCGGATGTGTGCGTTTGTACAGAGGAGCCTTATGCACGAAATATGAAAAACAGCTTAAAAAGAAAAAAAGTAGTTTTAAAACACATCATATAAATTACAGTTCAGTTTTTGCGTTTATTTGTCATACAATCAGTTCTTTTCAATAGTGGCCCCTACTTGTTTAAAAAAGTTCTATAGCACGTTTCTGCATTTATACCTGTGATTTACAGCTCGGCTATTTACAACAGAGTAAAAGCTGTTAACGTGGGCAGATGTTTCTGTCAGTGTAATAGTTATTAGAACTGTAATTGCTGCAGCATAACTATAACTGAACAAACTAGCAGTGCCATTATAACGGCAACTTCAGCTCCTGGTTCTGCAGTTGTACTGGAGCCCAGGAGTGCTGTGACTCACCTCGCAGGTGTTGTGCATGGCGATGGTGTTGGTTCCTCCCATCATGATCTCAGAGATGTACTCGTCCATGGCTCTCTTGCTGTCTCCCACGTAGGGCACGTACTTGATCACCACCTGGTGGCCAACACGAGACACTGCAGCGTTAGAACAGGAAGCTGGAGGGCGTCTCCGTCACATTACAGCAACACAGCCCCTGCAGAATTCACCCAGCCCCTCCCCGCGCACTCACGCAGTGGTCAGGCTTCTCATCCGGCCGGTACAGCACAGGGTTCGACTTCACCACGTCGTCCACCACGTTGCTCTTGGAGATCTCCTTGGAGCGGAACTGCTGCGGGGCAGACAGGTTCATGCCATCGTTGTTGCCCAGGTGGTTGTAGCTCACGATGGAGGTGGGCTGGTGAGGGGGGAGGAACACACAGAGTTACAGTTTTATCTGAAAGCCTCTACAGAAAGGTCGCCTCCCGTTCCCTGAGCTTGCAGCCTCTCTCTCACCTTGAGCCCCGCGCCCACGAGGAAGTCCACCAGCACTGACTTGATCTTGGTCTGCCCGGATTTGAAGTCGTCTCCCCCGATGAAGACTCTGCGCTGCACGGCCAGCTCCACCGCCCCCGGGACGAAGGTGTTCTGCGGGGAGCCGTTGATGTAGGCGCAGCCCTCCAGGATACTGGCCACCGCGAACAGGGTGGAGGGGGAGACCTCCGCTCCGATCTGAGAGGCACAGAGTGGAGGGTGGGACAGCATGAACAGAATCAAGTATTTCTCTCAGTCTAGGGGCACTTCACTGGTTTGAGGTCCCAGCTGTGCTCTCTACAGCCTGTCTTGTTAAAGAACTTGACAGAACTAACACACCCTCTCCCCTCTCACTCTCTCTCTATCCCTCCCTACCCACTTTAAGCCATGTAAACTCATTGTAGGAATTGTTCAAACAATCTGGCGAGGAGCCACTGGGAGGACAGACAAGTTGAAGGAATTGCCTGAAGTTTGCCCGCGGGTTCCATGTGTTTAATCTTTCATTCATTGACATGCCTGTGTAGGGAGGAGGTTTTAAACCACCCTGGTTCAAAGACTTCACACCAGCTGCACACATTGTCTCTGACAGCAGGAATATCAACTACATTCATGAAAACAATTACTAAGTTAATGAAACAATGAAATTAAGAGACAAGCTGCAGTGTTCCTTCTGTCCCTGGGAATGGAGAGACAACCCAGGGAGTAACGACAGTCTGCCGTCAAACCAGTGAACTCCCAGGCCCCAGGGCAAACCGGCTGTCCTGTTCCACAACATGCTGCGATTGCTATGGAAACAGCCTCAGGCGAGTCAGCTGATGTGATGTCACCGCTCGAGGGGGGCTGCCATTAGACAGAGCCCCGTGCGTGCCAGACGGTCTTATTATTAAACTAGGACTAAACTGCTGTGCAACGGGAGTCTGATTCCCATCCCTGCGCAGGATGCACGTGGCTCCCTAGCACAGCGAGAGCACACGGGGTCTCTCTGAACCCCCTCTCACCTCAATGGCCTTGAGCAGGTTGTGTGCCGTGTCATGGACTCCCGGGGTGACGTCACAGAAGCGCTCTGTGTTCGCGGTCCACAGCACCACCACCTTGTCCACGCCGCTCTTCTGCTTGAAATCGCGGATATCCCTGCGCACCTGCTCCAGCTGGGAACGAACCGCTTAGTTATTTACCAATCAAGACAGGAACAGAATATTTATCAACACACAAGATTTAGCTGAGTGGTGCGGTTCTCAGTCTAGATGGAAGGATATGTGCCAGGGACAGAAATAAGACTCCTATTACATTACAGTTACACCCACGCCGCAGTCACAAGCTCAGGTGTGTCATCCTAAACTCACTGTGAAACCAGGAATGGATCAACCGCTTGGCAACGGGAGCTTTAGTTCCATCCCTGAACAGGCGAAGAGTAAATTAACTATAAGGAAGTATAAGGGTCCCGTTTGGGGATATTTAGGACAAAGTTGTATACAGACGCACACCTGCTCTTGCTGGGTGCCCTGGATGAAGTTGTCAGCACGCTCTCCCTGATTGGCTGCGATGAACTCGGGGAAGAAGATGGAGGGTCTGGGTTTCAGCTTCTCCATGTGGGGACGGAGCTGTTGCTGCAGCGACCAGTCAAGCACCTGAGCGCGCTCCATAGCAGCGGCCAGATCCAGGGAGGAGATATCCCAGCCTTGGGAGGGGAGAGGCAGCTGTCAGCACTACAGACTGACCCCTGACCTGGAGACACAGCCAGCTAACACAGGTCTACAGAGCATGAAGGGTCGCAGGAGGGAATGACCCCACAGACTGAGCAATAAGAAAAGCATGTTAAACGCGGATCGCATCAGCGAACAGGATAACGCAACACGCACACTGGCTCTACAGACACAGCAGCACAATATCACCTTATTGACAGAGCATGAACACAGCAAAGGGGGCTATGCAAGCAGGCTGGGGAGGCAGGGGGAGACCCCTGGACCTACCATCGAAGACGATGTCGTTGGGGTGCACCATGGGCAGCAGCCTCCCGAACGGCACATAGACGTCGCCCTGTGGACCCGTGCCCAGGCACACCGTGGAGGACTGCAGCAGTGAGCCCAGGTAGTTTGCACTCTGCCCGGTGAGGAGAGAGAGGACAGCACGGGGTTAATACCTGAGACACCTGTTTCTAGCACGGCTCAGCCTGTTTTTCTAAGCTATGCATTGAGCAGCTATATGCTAGTTGTAAGGTATTAGATGTTATCGATTCTATGCCTCCCCCACCCTCCCAACCCCAGTTAATCCTGCCCAGTTTACCTGGATCCCAGTCTTGGTTCTCCATGTCATTCCCAGCTTGTTGGCCAGCACGGCGGCGGTGACCGTGGTCCCATTGTTGCCTCCCCAGCCCACCAGCATGACCCCCAGCTTGGGCACCTTCCTCTCAGTACGGAACGTGAAGTGGGTGGTGGAGGGCTTGACCTGAACGCAGAACAATGAGGTGAGCTGCAGGGGGCGCCACTCAAATCAAAGCAGCGCTCCGAGACACTGCTTCTCATCAGTGTGTGCATTTCATTCTTGTTAAATACCCTGCTCTGTGCAGTGTGCTCGCAATCACTCTCTCTATGGCAAAACCTGGAAATGAGACTCCCACAGGCACCCATTCCAGGTTTTAATACAAGCCTGATTAGCCACAGTAGTGTACAGGTAACAAGCAAGACCAGGAACGGATCAGGCTGCTATGCAATTGGGGTCTTATTGATCGCAAGCCAGACAGACAGACGTTTTAGCCAGCGCCCTCTGTGGCATGCCGATCTAAAGTCTGTCTGCTGGGTTTCTACTAGTTTGACCTGTTTTGCAGTTTCTGGCCGCATTGTTATTTGCATTGCTTTGGAAACTGCTCCAGCATTAGGGCAGGAGTCCTGCAAACGGAAGGGTGTGGAACACAATAGAGAAGTGCAGCAGCGCGCTGCGATCGCAGGATTTCGATCACCCGGGCAGCAGCGTGAAGCAACACTCAGGAGTGACCATGTTTATTTAGTCAACTGTAACTACTGTACAGCTGGCCGGAGCCCGCTGCAGTGCTCCCTCCCTGGGAGCCCGCCCAGCCACCCCCGGGCCGGCACAGTGACCTCATTACCTTGTAAGTCCCGTTCTCCAGCGAGACCTCAGCGCTGTGGTATGGGTACTGAGACTCGATGTACTTCTCGCTGTATTTCACGTTGGGTCCTTCAATCTTAATCAGCATTTCCATTGTCAGGATCTGCAAAATAATAATAATAATATACTCACATGTTGCATAGGGCAGGGAAACAGCGGAAAGGAATATCAACGAGAAACTGTCCTGCGGGCATCTGATGATTAACCCACCCTGACCCTAACCCCACCCCAACCCTGACCCGAAGCAACCCCAACCTCAAACCTAACCCCAGCCCTTAGGAACCCCGTGAAGCCCGGAGGACAGTTTCCACTGGATGCTGCTCTGTGCTGCGCGGAGGGGCTGGCGTTCACCTCCTGCTAGTTTTGTTTTCGCGTCGTGTCACACGGGTGGAGGCAGTGTATCGCAGCCCACAGGCACAGAAGCAGAAACCATTCGACTTGTTGAGAGTGAATAAAAAGGGAAACACCGAAAATCGGTTGCGTTTGACATAATTAGAACACCGATTCTAACATGCATCTGTTTTTACAACATTTATAAATATCACGAAACGCGTGCACAGAATCAGATACTATTTCATGAACTAAATGTAACAGGTGTGGTTTATTGTCTTATTACTGATGATAATGAAATGAATATTATTGTATTGATAACTATTTGTTTTGAGAAAGTAATCGAAAGCAGTGTCCATTGCTGCTTGTAAAGTCCCTGAGAATAAGCGTGTATTATGAATTGGGTAAACGGTGTCTTGTAATTTGCCCAGAACGTCAATATTTTTGAACAAAACTTTCTGGGAGCATAGTAATGTCCCTCAGGTCACAGAATAACGCGTTTTTATACATGTATATAAAAAAGAAACACCATTTCCAAGATGCTACTGTAAAACTAATTCTACAGCCAAAAACACAGCTGGACCAGAAAGAATTACAGCAGCAGCAGCACTGTGTGTGCCTCGTATCCTTCGTCTCCAAAAATATAAATAAATACCCCCAAAAACACGCCGTGCTTTCCAGGACTTGTATCAGGTCTTAATACTAGAAACCGGTGCTTGTTTTCACACACATATTCACAGATTTAACCTTAAACTTGTTACGAAAACAAAACAAACAAAAAAAAACACTTAAAACAGTCACTGTTGTAAAGCTTACAGCGCGCTGCCAGTTATGTAACGATACCCAATAAGACAGGCGGCATAATTTCAGCGAATGAAGGAATGAATGAATGAATGAATGAATGACAGCGACAGGCTATGGCGCAGTTCAATAGGAGCGAATTGCTAAGCCAAGCCAAGCCAGCATTAACACAGTACATTACATCTCAGCGAGGCTCTTAGGAAAACCTGTACGCTGGTCGTGCAAAGCGACAGAGAACTCACACGCATGCCAGCATTCATCTGGCAAATAATAATAATAATAATATATTATATATTATATATACATATGCATGCATGCATCTGGGAACTCACCTTTTAAAACTGAGATTCAAAAAGTTAAAACTGAGTTTCCAAAGTTGGCTCTGAAGTGCTGGTGTATAACTTGCTCGCCTCTCCACTGTGTGCAAACCGAGCTCTGAAACGCGCAACAGCTGATCGGTGTTATCCAGTAAGCGGGAAGGGGCGGGGTTATGCCACGCTGCCACACTCGGAAGGGGGCGGAGTTTAAAAATTCCACTTGCAGCAGAAGGTTCTAGAAATGTTAGCTGATGTTGTACAACAAGTTGTGTATGAACGTGGACATTAAAAAACTATATACAGATATTTTATATGTCTTTAAAGGGAGCCCGTTTTTTCCCTCACCTCCCTAAGAGAAAGGGCGCTCCCTTCAGTCCAGGGCAAGCTAGAGGCATGGAGACTGAACTGCTCCCTCCCTCCCTCACCCCCCTAAGAGAAAGGGTGCTCCCTCCAGTCCAGGGCAGGCTAGAGGCATGGAGACTGAACTGCTCCCTTCCTCTCCTCCCTAAGAGAAAGCGTGCTCCCTCCAGTCCAGGGCAGGCTAGAGGCATGGAGACTGAACTGCTCCCTCCCTCCCTCACCCCCCTAAGAGAAAGGGCGCTCCCTCCAGTCCAGGGCAGGCTAGAGGCATGGAGACTGAACTGCTCCCTCCCTCCCTCACCCCCCTAAGAGAAAGGGCGCTCCCTCCAGTCCAGGGCAGGCTAGAGGCATGGAGACTGAACTGCTCCCTTCCTCACCCCCCTAAGAGGAAGGGTGCTCCCTCCAGACTACCTTCTGTAAGCAAGTGCAGATCAGTGAGCGGTGGATACAGACAGTGCAGTTCATTGAGAACGGAGACGCTACCAGCCAGTGAGCATGCTGTGCGGTCACTTCTTGGTCAATTTTCTTATGTTTTTGGAGTGTTGTAGATTTATTTCAGTTGGGTGTTGCAGGGTGCTTTTTTTCTGTTGTACTTTTCAAACCGTTTTCTTTCAGATTAAGCCGCAGCGGAGGCGAACAGTGCTGAATTGTTGTACAGAGTATTAGAGAGAGACAGAGGAGTGAATGTTTATCTGATAATATTGTGTGTCCTCCACAAAACTGTTTTCAGATAACAAGAGGGCACATTGTGTGGCTGTAATCTTTAGACAGGTGTGTGAGAATCAGCTCTACTATTCCCAATTGGAATGAATCTCCTACCCTGCAGTTCCACTGCAAGCTTCCCTAGCCAGGCCCTAAACTTTCCACAGCTTGTCAGATAATCCGATCTGGAGTAACAGCGCCACTCGGAATATCCTAGGCAACCCTGGTCTCCCAGCCTGTTCCAGAAACCTCAACCCCAACCCAGATCATTACGCTTCACCCTGTGTTCAGGGCCGCTTGAACGGACGATCTGCATCACAGTCTAAAGTACAATGAGAAGGGTGTCGTGGCTCTGAGTGTTTGCAGCCTGTGGCTCTATCAATCCCCTCCAGACAGGACCTTGTTCCCTGCAGGCCTTTAAATCAGTGAACCAACGTTGATTCCAGTCAGGAGTCTCATGGTTCAGCTGAGCCTGCTAGGAATGAGATCCCGGCTCAGATTCGGACTGAGAGAGTCGCATGCGAGCACCGCGGTTTATAGCAGGGATGGAAACAAAACTCCTCTTGCCAAAGCACTTTCACCCACTCCAGGAGTATCGGCGCTTGCTTAGCCCGTGTGTGTAGGTAATAAGACCAGGTATGCCTTATTAGTAAAGTCATAGCAAAACCAGGAATGGCTCAAACTGCTAGGCACAGGAGTCTCATTTCCATCCCTGTATTGTCTTTTAAGTCCAGGCTGACCAGCAGCATGACTGGCAGGAGAATGCAGCGGTGTCACTGCTGGTGGATCTTGACCCCTGCCCCTCTCCCTGTTAGATACACACACACAGAGAACGGTATCACATGCAGCTCAGCCCTGGAGCCAGTGAGACAGTTGCTTGGGGGAGGGATGTTAGGATTGCACAGAGATAAAGGGCGCACCTCCATTCACAAGGTCAGCTGGTTCATTCCAGGGCAGGCAGGGTTAGGCAAATACTGTCAGTACGAGCAATAAACAAACTAATCCAAGCAAATAATCTTCTGACTTGTGCAAGAACCTGGGCGAGAGTCCTTGCAGGGCGTTCCAAGCAGATCCTGGAATGAACCCAAATCGAAGCCGGGTTGAACGCCATGGTTACAGGACCCGGACCGCGCAAAGCTGTTCACTTCGATAAGTGAAGGACATTGTTGGAACGAGGGCCTGGGTTGGATGCAGGGAGCCACGCTATCACTGATTACACCTCTCTTCAGGTATCAATCCCAAACTTTAGGGAGGTTTGTTCAACGCAGAAAGAGAAAAGGAAAGAGCTCTCCCCCATGAATCACCGACCCGAAAACTAGTTTGCACATTTCATTCAACACCCAAGGGCTGGTATCAAGGTGACTCCTGCAGGTACAGCATTCCCTTTAGGAGTGGCTGTCACTGCCCAGGACAGTGATGTACAGAATACATGCTCTGCAAGAGCGTCACAGGCAGGGTGTGCTGCAGACGAGAGAGAGGAACAATCAGACCCACCCGAGCTTGTTATCTGTGCACTGTGGGTAATCCTGCTCGTATTAGAGCTTGGAATGTATGCACCTGCTCTGCAGCTGGAGTCTTTATTTCCACCCCTGCCTGAGGGCAGTTTCATTTCATGTGTGTGTCCGTTGCTCGCAGACACCTTTCCCAGCCTCCTGCCTCACCGCTTGACTAGAACCCGACGCAAGGTCAAGCAGCACAGTAAAGAAATAAAACTCTTCTCAAAGCCTGGGGAATTCCTCTTTTTTTTTTTTTATTTATAATTTTTACAACAATTTAGTTGGATCACAAAGGGTTAGTTTACAGTGAAAAACGTATGAATACAGAAACTGTCTCCAATCCCAGGGACAGTCAATTACAGTCAAGTCATTTTCTTTAAGGCAAAAAAACAAACTGCAAAAATACTTTTTTTTTTAAACCTGCTAGGGATAGCAGGATTCCACTTCGTCCCCCCCAACCCCTCCCTTTTTAATAAGGTTGCTACCTTTTATAGGAATGTAAACAAGCTCTGTTTTTTTCTGTATAGTGTGCTTACAATGCAAATCAGGGTTTGATTAGAAATGAATACAACAATATGTATTACAACCCCCCCATGGCAGAGACCACAGCCCCCACCCCACCCCTTTCCCCTCCATTTGAAACATGTAAGAAATAAAGCTCTATACATACCTGTACAAGTTGGGTAAAGTGCATTTAATGTTATTACAAGGGTTAAGCCATTTAAATACAAGAGGAACAGGAAGGGACACCGTCTTGAAGACCACCGCTGGCAATCCTGAACCCACAACACTGCCTGGATCCATCTGCTGGCAATCCTGAACCCACAACACTGCCAATCCTGAACCCACAACACTGCCTGGATCCATCCGCTGGCAATCCTGAACCCACAACACTGCCTGGATCCATCCGCTGGCAATCCTGAACCCACAACACTGCCTGGATCCATCTGCTGGCAATCCTGAACCCACAACACTGCCTGGATCCATCTGCTGGCAATCTGAACCCACACAACACTGCCTGGATCCATCTGCTGGCAATCTGAACCCACACAACACTGCCTGGATCCATCTGCTGGCAATCCTGAACCCACACAACACTGCCTGGATCCATCTGCTGGCAATCTGAACCCACAAAACACTGCCTGGATCCATCTGCTGGCAATCTGAACCCACACAACACTGCCTGGATCCATCTGCTGGCAATCTGAACCCACACAACACTGCCTGGATCCATCTGCTGGCAATCTGAACCCACACAACACTGCCTGGATCCATCTGCTGGCAATCCTGAACCCACACAACACTGCCTGGATCCATCTGCTGGCAATCTGAACCCACACAACACTGCCTGGATCCATCTGCTGGCAATCTGAACCCACACAACACTGCCTGGATCCATCTGCTGGCAATCTGAACCCACACACTGCCTGGATCCATCTGCTGGCAATCTGAACCCACACAACACTGCCTGGATCCATCTGCTGGCAATCCTGAACCCGCACAACACTGCCTGGATTGATTTTTGGAACATTTTGGCAACATGAAGTGGAGAAGCCGATGAACCCACAACTCCACGGCTCAATTAATGAAGGGTTATTCTCCACAGAACAAAAACCAAAAAAAACCCAATAAAACTAAAATGACCCTTTTAACAGGTCAACTTCAGTTCCTAGCGACCCCCCCAAAAAAAGTTTCCTTGTGCCAACCCGACGGTTCTAGAGGACCGCATGCCTAACTTTAAAAGAACAAATGCCTTTGTATCGTGTAACCTGAACCCCAAGAGCCAGAGACAGGGTTGTAACACGATCTGATAAAACCGAGTGAAGAAAAAAGGTCAATAATCCACCTGAAGCACCCAGAACACTGTCAGTGCAGAACTGCCTTAAATACAGGGATGGAAACAAGACTCCAGCTTCCACTACAAGCTTGATAAGAAACAGCGTGTGCAGGTAACAAGCACAGGTGCGTCTTATTAAACTCATGGTTTAAAAACACAAACAGGAATCAACCAACTTGCTACGCAACGGGAGTCTTATTTGCATCCCTGTATTGAAGTGAGGGGGTACCAGCAATGTGTCCCAAGCTAAACACGGGCGCAGGTGAAGTAAACAAAGCTCTTTCCTCACAGGCTGTAGAATTCCAGTTAGCAGATGTTCACACAGCTGGTACAGTTCACTTTAATGACAAATACAATTCAGTTCCACAATCCAGGCCAGATCCCTCCCAGACCAGGGTGTGTGTGTGGCATGGGTTTTAATATTATTTCTTCATATTCTCAATATACCGTTAAGTTTACAAGTTTAGGAATACGTACATATTCACGGTCACTTTCCTTTGTGTACAAGTCATTGTTATGCAAAAATATTATATTACAGTTTAGCCATTTACAAACTGGAGATGAAGCCATTATATACCATTTCCTCAAAAACTAAATTCGTTGTATTCTCTCACATCTGTTAAAAGGTTTTGCTTTTTTTTTTTGTTTTTTTTAGATATCTACACATACACGCTCTGAAAATGTTCCCAATGGTCAAGCGTTAAAAAAAAGAGAAGTGAAATCCTGTCTTCATGGAAGATGAACATTTTATTGAAGTATTTTGGCTTGGTTTTAACCGCTAACCCTGCCCTATCGACCCAGAAATAAAAACAATATTCTGGGTTCCCTTTAGCCTTGGCAAAACCAACTGAACACAACCCCACTGCGCACACCAGTATGAGTTTCAGCACACAAACACCAAACAAAAATCACCAGTGCTCAGCCTGCCGGACACAGCGGCCTGTCCAGAACCCAGCAAGGAGAAATCACCACGCTGCAGAACCTGAAAACTGACCTTCCACAGTCAGCTCTGCATGAAGAACAAATGACACGCTAGTTACAGCGTTCAGTGCAGGGGCCACGTGTATCAGAAACAGACGCTCCCCGAGAAACAGATGCAAGAGGGGCTAAAAAAGGTGTGAAGGCTGTATTTCTATAGTTTAATGTTCAATATGCTTTACAGTACTGCTCTGGGCTTGCCTATGCTTGCGCATGCTTTCACTAGAGTAATCTTTTCTAAGGGAACAGTATTAGCCACAGTGACTATGATCGGAACTCTCCTGACAAGCTGCAGAGACACACTTCAAAACACCACAGACCTCAGCACTATCAAAGGGAGCTCTGCCTCAAAACTAGAGACGCCCAGCTGACTGGGTTTAGTGTATCATTGCAGGGAGAGCTTCAGAAATGTATCAGTTATTTTAAAAAATGAATAAATTGGTTAGCAAATAGGGGACTGGTTTGGGACAAAACGATTTAAGCACTAGGGGTTAGCGAAGCATGTAGATGTGAATAAAATCAAATTGAATTTGAGTTTCACTGCTTTTGAACCCAACAGTAGGAAGAGTGTCAAATTTATAAAACTCTGACCTTTAGCAACAGCAAAGAGAAATAAATAAATAAAATAAATACAACATTATGACATGAAATGAAAATTGGGAAAGTCGGTTTGTGTAACAATTGAAATGTGGTTTATAGAAAAACAGAGACAAGATGAACAAGCCCTCTGCCTCCCTGACATGCCTTTAAAAGGGAGCGCCTTCCATTCCGATCCCTCTGGCAAATCCCGTCAGAGCCTCCGATACCCCAAAGAGATTTTCTATGAACTCATTTATTTTCAGCTCAGGTTTAGCACCTGCGACCCGCAAAGCCCTGGGAGTTCAACGGGAAACACGCCCGTCTGATATTCGGTTCAACTTGTCTGTAGTGGAGGACTATTTTCAGATTAGTCGACTTAAATACAAGTAAAAAAAATCATATGATAAGGCTTTCCTAATGCTGCAAAGAAAATAAAAACGCACACACACACACACCGATGAACTCAGATACAATCAAACGTCTTCTGCAGCACAGAAGCGCGAAGTGGAGCCGAGGCAACGAGCGCGCTTCAGGACTACAGAGGGGCTGGCTGGTGCTTTCCATTGGCCAGGTTTGGAAGACACACCCCACAGGAGGAGGAGTCAGGAACATAGCGGGCTCCAACATCTCCGGAACCAAACCCCAAACATTTAGGGGCGAGGCGAGGATGGATTGGACAGCAGGAAGATCAACATTGAAACTGGAAAACTGTTGAAAAACGAGGAAGATTAACACCCCCCTCGAGTGAGAAAGAACAGCAGAATAAACGACACCCTCCTCCTCCTCCTCCACTGTGGCACGCTGGGGTCCCAAGCTGGAACAGCAGCAGAGCGCAGCAGGGGCACAGAGGGCAGACACTGTCAGGGGCTTGAGAATGCAATGAGAAAGTTTATATGCAGAGTTGTGTGTGGAGGGGGTAGGTAAAATAAGGGACTGGAAAAGGCTGTCTGATGTAATATAGGGCAACTGGCTGACACAGCTTTTCATAAATAATATAATATAATAATAATAATAATAATAATAATAAAAGGTTGAACATTATATTAAAAAAAACTTGCAGAACCAATAAGGATAAGTACTGATGTATCAGAATTATCATTCCAACATAAGAACCAAAATAAATAAAATATAAGGGACAATACAATACATATCCACAAGTCTTCTTAAGCTTCAGAACCTTCCATTTCTTTAACCAAGAAAAAAAAAAATCTAGAAGAAATACTTGTCACAGCTGATGTAGCGTTTGGCATGTCTTCAGTCAAATCCTTCAACTGAGTTTTGTTGTGCCCCCCCTCTGAAATGGTTTGCTAATAAAACACCACCCTCACAAACAAAAAAAAATCCTTTATCATAGAGGGCTTGTGGAGACCTGAACTTGGAATAATAATAATAAAAGGCGACACCCACAACACATCTTGAAGCACAATCTCTCTCGTCCTCTTCCTTCACACCCACAATGACAGCCTGCTGCCCCCACCCCACTCCCACCACCAGAGGGAGTCGCTCCCCCTCCATGGCTCCTTTGAAAATGGGAATCCAGAGACAGTCCAGCCCAGGAGTGTGTCTCCTCCACTAGCAGGGTCCAGTGAATGGGCAGTTCTAGTGCCAGCTCTGCAGGTGCTGATGGTCATACTCTGCTATCAGTTTCTTTATGTGAGCCAGCTTGCTGTGCAGGTATTCACAGCGGTTCTTCTCCTGGCTGTAATCGGGATTACTCTGCAAGTTATATAAAAAAAAATAAAAAATAAGAGCTAATTAAATTTGGAGATATTTATTTTTAGCAGTGTAAAATCAGGATTTGCAAAAGATTTCAAAAAGCCCTTTTAGAAAAAATTGTTTACCTTTTTAATTTTCCGATACTCTTGCAAGATCTGATTATGGATTGTCTGTGAAGAAAAATAAATCTGTAAGTTGGAGAGCGACGTGACAAAATAAACAAGTATTTACTTAACCCTGAGCGATACTTTAAGCACATTACAGAAACCAGGACCACAGGACCGAGTAAATGGAGACAGACTGGACCGAGGGAAGGAATGTATGGACCGCGTGCGTCTCAGTGCCCTGCCCTGCGCTAGCTGTACCTCGTGCATCTCAGTGCCCTGCCCTGCGCTAGCTGTACTTCGTGCGTCTCAGTGCCCAGCGCTAGCTGTACCTCGTGCTTCAGTGCCCTGCCCTGCGCTGCGCTAGCTGTACCTCGTGCGTCTCAGTGCCCTGCCCTGCGCTAGCTGTACCTCGTGCATCTCAGTGCCCTGCCCTGCGCTAGCTGTACCTCGTGCGTCTCAGTGCCCTGCCCTGCGCTAGCTGTACCTCGTGCGTCTCAGTGCCCTGCCCTGCGCTAGCTGTACCTCGTGCGTCTCAGTGCCCTGCCCTGCGCTAGCTGTACCTCGTGCGTCTCAGTGCCCTGCGCTGCGCTAGCTGTACCTCGTGCGTCTCAGTGCCCTGCCCTGCGCTAGCTGTACCTCGTGCGTCTCAGTGCCCTGCCCTGCGCTAGCTGTACCTCGTGCGTCTCAGTGCCCTGCGCTAGCTGTACCTCGTGCGTCTCAGTGCCCTGCGCTAGCTGTACCTCGTGCGTCTCAGTGCCCTGCGCTAGCTGTACCTCGTGCGTCTCAGTGCCCTGCCCTGCGCTAGCTGTACCTCGTGCGTCTCAGTGCCCTGCCCTGCGCTAGCTGTACCTCGTGCGTCTCCGTGCCCTGCCCTGCGCTAGCTGTACCTCGTGCGTCTCAGTGCCCTGCGCTAGCTGTACCTCGTGCATCTCAGTGCCCTGCCCTGCGCTGCGCTAGCTGTACCTCGTGCATCTCGGTGCCCTGCTCTAGCTGTACCTCGTGCGTCTCAGTGCCCTGCGCTAGCTGTACCTTGTATGTCTCTGTGCCCTGCTCTAGCTGTTTCAGCTCTGTGTCCAGCACAGTGAACTGCCGGGTGATGCTCTCTATCCTGGCGTGCAGGCCTCTGTACTCGTTGTACTCTGCGTTGAAGTCGTTCTTGTAACTCTGCCGCTGGTCTTGGGATGCGATCAGCGAGTATTTCCTGTAACGTGGACAGAGGGAAGTCTTTGAAACCTCAAAAGCACCACAGCTGCTATAACCTGGCCAGTTTCATTCTTTCAGTGCTAAATTGTGTCAAGCTGAACAGTAAACTACATTATATAGTATACATGAGAACATGACACTTACATGTATTTCTACACTATTATATGGTGTCCTTAACCCTTTCAAGGTGACCCCTTATCTGATTTCCTATGGCACATGTTAACATACAGTACCAAGATAAGGTGGGAACTTGAGGTCCTGCAGGACTGAAAGGGTTAAGGACGCAATACACAAGCTGCTGCAGCCCAGGATCATATTTGAGCAATTCTCAATCATGACATGTATACTAAAAATATATATATTTTTTTTTTTAAATACACACAAGTACTTTAGTAAAAACACTCTTATAGTTAAAAAGAATGTCTAAGTAAGTTTGCAATCTTTGGTGAGACTCGATATCCAATCTCCTATTCCTCAGCCTGTCTAGCGTGCGATGCTTACAATAAATAGTCTGGCATCTCCGATGTGGATGTAGGAACACTAGAATTGCTGCACGCCCCATTCAGGTCTGCAAGACAGCAAAAAGGATACCAAGTTAACTCAGAGAAATTATGGATATGCATACGTGGTGAAATCTCAGGTGAACGGTCATGCATGACAAACCAAATATTAAAATAGATTTTTATAACTGTATGAGATTGATCTTCCAGCAGTGCAGAGATTAGGCCAAAACAAAAATGTTTATAGTGAACAATAGAGGTCACTGTGGCTCCACTTTCTAAACACCATTTCACACTCTGAGAAGGTACTCATGAAATACACTTAGAGGAGCACTCAAAGTATCAGCTGAGGCTGCTAGGATGAGCAGAAGAAAAAAGAAAAAAAATTAGCTGACACACTACTTTGGGGAAAGAAAGGAGGACGGCTGGGCAGTGCATGTGCTGGAAGTTTATAAAAAGGAAAAAAGAAGGAATCACAACAAAAACACGACATACCCGTGCTGCTTGGTGGAACACCGCTCCCTTTCGTCTCTGTTATAAATTCACAGCCTCTCTTCGGTTCCGCGCTCCTGTCCTTGGATTTCTCCTTGTCCTTGTGCTTCTTTGATTTCTTCTTGGATTTCCCGTGCAGGGATGCGGAGGTGGCTCCGGGGGCAGAGGCAGGGGTTCCGGCTGTGGCGCTGGGGAAGGTTGCTTCGCTGGTCTGGACAGGGAGCCCTGCGCTGGGGGCCGGGGGGTGGCTCAGCCGCTCTGCTGCCGCTGCCTCCTGTCCCTCGCAGTCCCGCCCGTTGTGGCTGGAGTCATTGCTGACGTCCGAGAGGGGGTCGTAGGGCCTGGGGATCTCCAGCCTGTGCAAGTGGGAGCTGGAGCTCACCGGATCAGCCAGGAGCGGCGCCGGGACCCCAAGAGCACTATCCTTCCCATTGGAGGAGCCCACCTTCCCATTCAACGCGCCTTGGGCTTTGCTGGTCATGTGGGAGATCCGGGGCTTCTTATTGGCCAACGGGTCGATGAAGTCCACAGCGGGGCGTTTCTGCAGAACGCAAAGCAGTCAGGAAGGGAGTAAGTTTATTTCTCTAGACAGGAGGAGATACACCAATTTCATAGTCATTTAAAAAAGGACTGGAAACCAATTTAAAAGATTACAGACAGGACACCAGAGAAATCAGGCAAGAAAATGTATACATTTAAAAAAAACGACAAAGTAAAACTATTACAAAATAGCCAAGAAAACAATCGGTTTGTTTTTCTCCTTGGTGGAACTACGTGTCCTCATTGAACCTGGCTGAACTGCATGTGCTCTTCTCTAAGGTCAGCACACCCCCTTCACTGCAGGCTGACCCGACCCCCCCACCACCACACTCACTGTCCCTGCAACACTACTAATCTCACGTCCCACTAAATTCCCACGAAGGGAATGTGTTTCAGTTGGTTTTTAGGCGGCAGGCACCTGGTGCACACAGCCCTACCCCCGGCTCCTACCTGAGAGGGAGAGGCAGAGTTGCTGTGCTCTTTGGGTGGGCTTGCAGGGGTCTCCCCGGCTACACCCAGGCTGCTCTGGGGCTGGCACATCTTCCTGTGAACAACAAGCAGCAACAATTGGACCGCTTCTACAAACTGTTTCTAGCGGACCGCTGATATATTTATTTTCTCCTAGAATTATTTTTGTTTACCAATTTATTTTTGCATGAAATGCATAGATTTATAATACGTTTTACAGCCACAGACAGGATATAACCACCGCATTACACAGCCATCTGCAGCACGGATAACAGAAATGAAATTCCTGTGCAAAGCTGTCGAATTCGGGCAGTGTTTCAATGCACAGACTTCATCAGCTCTACCGATTTGATGCCAGAACTCAAAGGCAGACAACCAGGACAGAGCCCTGAAGAGCTAGTGTGAACCACTGCTGCTGAAAAAAAAAAAAGGGTTCACAACACAAATCAACAGAAGCAATGAAACCCTCCTGCTGCTGATCTGTCTTCACAGCATGACCCCGTCGACTCACCTCTTAGTCACTCAGGAAACACAGCGAGATTGCCGACGTGCAAATCTTGTGTTGCACAATATCTGGAGCAACACTGCCCATTGTTACACAATCTTCCGTTACGCTAGAAGTGATACACTTAGTGACCCGAGCTGCATGGAATACACACAAGGGCTGCAAGTAACAGATATAGATTATTTTACGGGTATCCAGAGAAAAAAAGAGGCGACACATGGAGGGGTAGCTCCTCACAAACATGCACGGCTTAATCAAAACCAAAGTGTCGTCGCCGCCGCCCCCCCCCAAAAAAGATATATCCTAGCCAAACAGGTACAGATTGCCCTGCCTTGGCACGCTGAGAGAGACCCACGCCAGCCTTGCTGCGCCCAGAC
>NC_054559.1:20120324-20160324 GCF_017654505.1 Polyodon spathula
CAGGTTTTAATACAAGCTTGATTAGCTACAGCGCATAAAAACTAACAGTAAAACCAGGAATGGATCTTAATGCTTTGCAATGGGAGTCTCAATTCCCAGCACACACACACAGTATAAACAGAAGCAGCAGCATTGCACTGGCATTGTGTCCCGCTGTGTCCTTCACACACACACACACAGAGCCTGGGGCGATACTCACATCAGCAGCTGTCTCCGGGCTGACAGGGAGCTGAACATGGAACCAACAGAGAACGGATCTCCGGTGCTGGCAGGAGTAACCTTATCAGCTTAAATTATGCAGCCTGGTTACAAGGCAGGGAAACCGACTTTAAATTTCCTTTTTAAAATCAATTCTCCCCTCCCTTTTATCCATTCCAATTCCTTTTTACGACACACACTTTATTGAGCGAACCTACACACACAACTCGACGACCCCACAAGCAAATCACACGATCGCAATGCAAACTTATCAAGTCAATTCAACTTGTGTACATGGGGGGCTGTTATTTCGGGTTCAGCATTTTCCTTTGACCTTCCCTAAAGTAAAGGGCATGGGAGGGGGGGGGGGGGGGGGGGGGGGTGGTGAATCTCTCATGGTTTGGGGGAAAATTTGTCATCTTGGGCCGGAAATGGGGGTGCATAGAGTCAAACTATTGCAACGGGGAGCCCGAGGCCCAGAGGAGGAGGTGGAACGTTCACGAGACGCCGAAGACACTCAGCAGGCACCGTGTGTGTACTAACGAGGCCTCAAACAGTAGAACACGCCTCCTTACCCACGTATCTCCCTCCCGGTTTGATAACGATTGCCCCTCGGCTCCGGGTCTCCTCCTCCACCTGTGCCATGCTCTGCCGGGCTTTCTGATAGGAGTCGTCCGTGGCACACACAGTGATTTTATCCTGTATCCCGCCCAGGCAGTCCAGCTGAATGCTCCCATCCCTGCAAGAAAACCCAATGCAATTAAAAAGCAGCAGCAGCATCTGGGGCTTCTTACTGCTTATTACCTACCTCCCGACTCCTCCACACCACTACCCTGGATGAGGAGCAGGGAGCCTGCACTGTGTGTAGAGCTGTCCTGCTACCCACGATCACCTTGCAACAAATCTATTGCTGTTAAACCCACTTCACTACTTGAGCTATTAGCGTGACAGGTGAGCTTATTGTTTGTTGAAATACTCTTTAAAAAATGTAAATAGCTATTCAAGCAACAAGGATGGAAATATGACTTTTCACCCATGCCAGGTTTTACTACAAGCTTGAACAGACTGGCAAAAAGACCTCTCGGATAGAGTGGGATGCTACGCTGAGGTTACACAAAAAAACGTATTAAAAGCGCCTCCCACTCTTGAGAGCGTAGCACAGTGACGGTGTGTAGGAAACAAGCTCAGGTGTGTTCTATTAAACTCACAGTAAAACCAGGAATAGATCAAACTGCACTGCAGTGGGAGTCTTACTGCCATCTCTGAAATATTTAAGAGCTGGTTTCCTATACTATTTAACGATCCAGTCAGTTAAAAATCATGCAATAGGAACGAATTCGAACACAGTCGCCACTGAATACCTTCCAAGCTGTGTTTGATCAAGCATTTTTAAAAAGTGTGTCCTAGCACCACTGTTCAGTGCACTGCTAAATCAACCTCAACCTTTTGCAAGAGGAACTTCCCGTTAGTCATATTTGGCACATTTAATCACTTCCCAGAAAACAGCAATTGAGAAATACAGTTTTAAAATGTAAGAGTTCAATGCGTGTCGTTCAGCATTTCTAAATTGCGAGCTCTGGGGAGCGTTTGGCAGTGCTGGGTGACGACACTGCAGAGCAGAGGCCCAGCCCGCTCGGCCGCTGAGTACTCACCCAGTGACATACTGCTGCATGCAGTCAAAGCTCCCCTGGGGGCTGTCCCGGCCCACGTTGGACAGGTAGAAGCTGAAGGTCCGTAACTCATTCGGGCACTCCGGCCTGGGGATTGCGATTTGCTGTTGGGGAGGGCAAAAAAAAAAAAAAAAATTCATAAATAAAACAAAAAAAAAACCCCTCCCCCCTGACCCCCCCCCCCACCCCCCCCCCCCCCCCCCCCCCCCCCCAGCAAAAGCAGCACAGTGCTCTCTTGACCTTTCAATCTTTCAATATTAAGATGTCACGCTGAGGTTGGTCGGGCAGCAGCAGGGCCCGGTCTCCCACTGCACAGCAGTCCAACCCATTCCTGGTTTCACTCTGGGTTTAGACACACCCGAGCTCGTTACCTTTGCACTAATCAGGCCCAGAGTGAAAGCTGGCGTGAGCGACGCTGCTACGCAATAGGAATCTTATATCCGTGCCTGTATTACTACAGTGTGTGTGAATCTACTTGCTGTATGCAAAACCCACCCCACCCCCCTCCACCCTGAAAGCTTATTTTTAGCTTCAGAAAGCATGTTCTCGTATCCTGCTGAATCTTAAACTGGACTGTGCCGATTTCCAGACAAAACCTCGAAACACCAAACGTGCAGGTGCTGCACCACTTCAACCGTCACAATCTGGAAATAAGACAGAGACTGTTACTCCTGCACACCGCCACTTCTAGTGAAAAAAGCAGTGGTGGTGTTACAAAAAAATAATAATGAAGCTCCCCCCACCCTTCAGAATGTAGCACTGCAATATAACAGTGTGTAGGGAACAAGCTCAGTGTGTCTTACTCACAGTAAAACCAGGAATGGATCAAACTGCTATGCAATACTAGTCTTATTTCCATCCCTGCATCGACTGTGAATGAACCAAATTACTGAATTGCGGATTGCTAGTTCCACAGCATTAGCAGAGTTTGTCTCTGAGTAAGATCAGTTAGCCCTGCAGCCTGACATTACGAATCCCAGCAGACAGGCTCTCCTTCCTCTAGCCTGGGGGGGGTGCTACCCAGTGCACCCCGCGGTACAGCACAGCGCAGTTTCCCTTCAGCTGTGGAGAGTCACACTGCACAGGGTGCTCTACAAACCACGCCCCCCCCCCGTCCACACACACACGGCCTGCCAGACACACACTCATAAAAACAGCAGAACCGTGTTCCGAGCAGAGCGCCCTGCAGTGCTGGGGAATCTGCCTGCGTCAATCCGGGTACGTGACACAGAGAGAGCTGACGGGAAATCAAACCATAAAGAATGGCTCCAAGGCTTTAATGGTATAATCCTAAGAGCTGGAGGGTATCCAATGAGGAAAGCAGCCTCTGAACACGGTTGCAGAACAGACCAGCACTGCTCTGGGGCTGGCTAATGTTACTCTAGGTAAGGTACTCTGAATCACTCCTTCACACACCAACGGCATTGTGCAATACCCATTAAAACAAAGAAACCTTACAGAAAGAACTGAAGGAACCTGGAACCCCTTCACTGTTAAACAAAGAGCCTCATCCATGTGGCGCTAAACCCACAGAAGCGGCAGTGAGCACATGGTCACAAGCCCCCTTCACAAACCAACATGGGCCCCCATCTGCTTCCCTGGACACCCCACCCCCAACCCCCCTGCTGCAAAGACCCGCAAACAAAAAGCCCTTTCAGGCTGGGGCTCTGGAACACCCCCTTCTTCAAAGCAGAGTCACTGGTCCCTCCAGGACGCTGTGATTAATTAAACAGCTGACAGCAGCAGCAGGGCTCTGCAGGGTCAGCCTGTTCCTGGCAGAGGATTTTCTGTCCGCCCACAAAGCAGTCCGGCGAGGCCGTAACCACCCTGCACAGCTCCCCACAGCCACACCGAGGCTATCTATCTTCACGCGGGCTGTAGATTAATTTCACAGCCAATCGGGCAAGCACTTTCAGCAGCTGTGCGCATGATCTCATGCATTACACTCCCTTTAGCAAACCAGCCAGCCAGTAGATACAGTAAAAAAATACAAAGCACTAGGGCTTGGAGGCTTCAAGTAATAATTTAACCCCTGTCGCACGCTTTCTCTCCTTGTTCCGTTATAAACAGAATGACACTAAATCAGAGATGAACAGAGGAGCCTCAAAGCAGGCAGGATTCTTCTGCAACCCATTCCCCCCCCCCCCCCACCACCCTGTTTAATCTGATCAGAGACTGTGCCCAGAGACCAGAGGTCAGGCAGGTCACTCGGGATCACTGCGACAAACTGGACAGTAAGGTAAGGGGTAAAGTAAGGGGGTGAATTCCAGTAGGAATGGTGTAGCTCATAACTCACTGCAATCACAGTGTTATCGCAAACTGAAACTGTGCATTGTTAAACTCTCCGTAAAACCAGGAATGGTTCAAACTGCTATGCAATGGGAGCCTCACCTCCATCCCCGAGTAACCTGCAATATTACGGACACCCCGATATTCAGGGTTAGGGCCGCCACCTGCAGCCCGAAACTTAAATCACTCACCGTTTCATTTGCTACACATCAAAACAGCCAGCATAACAGAGAACTGGAAAAAAGAACTAGAAAAACAATTAAACTGTTTAATAAAGAAAGAAATTCAAAGAACCTCTGGTAGCAAGGGTTCACTCAGTACTAAAGAAAGAATAATAATAATAATAATAATAATAATAATAAGAGACTGGCTTACCCCCTGCTTCCCGGTAAACCGGATCGACAGACGATTAGACATGGAGCTCTGGAAAAAAAACAAAAAAAAAGAAGAAGCAATTAGCAGACTTGCTTCCTATAATTGGTTCCCAGCTGAACTGCTTCCTGTTCCTGAGAGGGGATCAACATGTGGCAACAAAGACATTTTACAGGATTACAGGAGCACTTCCTAGACACAGGCCCAGCCATTTCTTACAGGTTTATTAAACAGAGCGCTTTGGCACAAAGTAATACACTCTGCTTAAGAGCTTCCTTGAACAGCCTTATTAAAATCAGTGATAAAAGGCACTCCGAATCATTCACACCAATGAAAACAAAGCCTCCCATGACAGTAACTGCATGCTTAGCACCTGCACACACTTCTCTTATCCGAGCTTGAATAGCGGCTGTCCTCAAGCCTGCCTCCACTTCCATCTATGACCTCTGGCAGTGTTGGCTAGGGTGAACTTTGTCAAAGGCTTAGTCCTCCCTACAGTAATTCTTCACCTCTTTATCCCTACTGGCTGTGCCAATGTGTGGGCTGCAGCCAGGACTCAATGCTGCTGTGATGCAGGCACAGCCCCAGGCAGCCCAGCGCAGAGTGCTAGGCTCAGCCTGTTCATCTGAATGGGCTGCTGACAGGTCAGCATTCTCTGGGACAGCAGCCCTGAAAGATCCACACGGCAGGTGGGATCACAGCACAGTACTCGCAGGCAGGCAGGGGCGCAGGCTACACACACACACACACAGAGCCATGGGTTTAACTAATGATGCGCTAGAAAAAAGGGCCATTTCTATAGGAATGAACAGGTAGAGGGAAAAAATAAATCTGAAAGACACTCAGGACACAGCGAGTCTCAGTGCGATTGAACCCCAACACTCAGGACACAGCGAGCCTCAAGCCCTGCAAACACGAGTGCTCTTCGCGATTGCTCTGACTGGTGTTTTAAAAGGGACCTCCACAGCATTCCTCGTGTGTGCACATGAACAGAGAGCACAAGCAGACTGCCTTCAACCTGACAGCCGAGAAGGCAAGGAGAGTGTGTGGAGCTCAGGCAGGCAAATCAATTAACCATTCTCCACCACTTTAAAGAACGACTGCTGTAAAATTATTCACAGCTGAATCAGATCCCTTTCAGGACACCATACAGGTTTGATAGGACAACAGTACAACGACATTTTGGTCTGCATTGAGTCTTTTCAAACAGCACAGACAAGAATCACAGTGCAATTTCCTAAATTGCAACAGTAACCCGCTGCATGAATGTGGAGGGTGAACACAAGCCAGTCTCTGGTTTCACGTTTCATTAAAAACTCAGATTCCCCGGGTATACATGACAGACAAGGAGAAAGAAACTGACAGCAGGCAATGCACAGAGGCAGGTCCTCCCATACCGAGGCGTGCGCTTGCTCGCTCATTAACTGGTAACATGACCTACATTTCAAGAGGACTGAGGCGGTAATGTGTGTCTGCTACAGGTTACAGGCACTGCATCCAGCCCTGGCACCAGCAAGCGAGCACAGCGAGGGGCGAGGGGTTCACAAGCATTGCATCCAGCCCTGGCAGCAGCGAGCGAGCACAGCGAGGGGTTCACAAGCACTGCATCCAGCCCTGGCTCCAGCGAGCGAGCACAGCGAGGGGCGAGGGGTTCACAAGCACCGCATCCAGCCCTGATAACAGATGGATATTAAAGCACCGTGCGCTGGCACCGTCTAAACCAGACCATTGGAGCTCCTGGTTAGGCAGTGCCACTTACTGACTCCAACCTGTGATTTCAGCAGCAGCATCCCGCAATCATGTTCAATTTCATGAGCCGAGACTCCTCCCTGCGCATTTACTACATTTCTCAGTCATGTTTCCAAGATCTACAGCTACAGCCAAAAGTTTTGCATCACCTAGAATTATAATTTTGGTCTTTTATTTAGCATCATGTAATCCAAAATGATATCCCATAAAAGTCTAACCAGAAGCCATAACAGTAGTACAGTATGTTAGATTTCAAAATGTCACATTTTTCAATTTGTCAGTTTTTCATTAAAAGCACATGGAAAACTACAAAGCAGTATGCAATTCAAGATGTTAACGTAACATCATTCTCTAAGGTTTCAATCCACTTTATGAAGCACAAATGTGTTAATTCTTTTGGGTGATGCAAAGCATTTGGCCACAGCTGTACAGGAATGACCCTCACATGACATTTCAAACAAGCCTGCCCCCCTTCTCTGGGGGCTCAGATTGCAGGTCTGGAGCTCTGAACTCTGAACACCGAGGCGCGGGGCCGAGGGGTCAGGTCAGCACAGAGGTGCGCTCGCCCCCTCAGAGCAGAGAGGGGACGCTCTCATGGTGTCGGAGCGCTCCCAGCCAGGAAACAAGGGGGCAGCTGCCGAATATAATGCAAACACTGCAACACCGTCGGCCATTTCTAGCCTGGAGTTAGCTCTTGCTTGTTTCTTAAAGCACTCCAACCTATTTTGCTGTTGTCGTGCCCTGCGGAAAACCCATCGCTCAGCACATACTGTCCTGAACAGGGCACAGCATTCCAAGTTAGGAACGCAATCCAAGAATAACCCATCCGTTACTTCATCCATTGATGACACTAGGAGATTTTCTGATGATATCACAACCGCTGGCCTGGATTCAACCCTGAAGTGGTGTGAAAACTACAGCGAGAGAGAGAAAGAAAGTCCACATACAACATGCATAATGTCTGACACTGCACAGCACACCCTGCAGACACGGTGACTGAGATTACAGCATTTCTAGGAGTATGAGCTCATGCACCAATCTTCCACTTGATTTTATAGCAAACAAACTCACACCCGCCCCATACGCCCTCATTCTCTCCCCCCCTCCAGCAAACAAACTGGACTGTCAACAGACGGAACGAGTCTAGAATCACGTAGCTTGGCTGGGAGCAGTCTCTCACGCTCTGTAATCACTACCTATTTAGAGACCAGATTGCCCAGATGGGATTGCTGTTAGCTGCTTGTTCCCACGGCTACACACTGCCGCAGAGCAGACAGGCACTGCAAGCTTCCGACAGCCATGAACACCATAGAGAAGGATCAGGAGCCACTGAGCTTGATATTGAAGAGTTCCTCCTGTACAGCTGCACAACACCTCCTGAGAGGAACCCTACAGACTCCAGCCCCAGCGCAGGATAACAATATCCCCTCACGAGCTGGGAAATCCCGGGCTGTACCCGAACCCCAACGTGCAGGACCAGAGAGCTTCAAGCCCTGAAAACAAGAGGACAGCAGGGACAGTACCACGTTCTAAAAACACAAAACCCAATTCCTCCCGAGCAGAGAACCGGTTAGGTCTAAAAACCAAGCGAAATCTGTTTAAGTTCAGGATTCTTTATTCCTTCGTTTTAAGACAGGACTGCAGGTCTCTGAAGTTCTTCCTTTGTAGGGATATATATATATAAAAAAAAAAAAGGTGAAAGTTCAGAGAAACAAGTCAGGTGCACAAACCTTTCAGCACTTGTAAACGTGACCTAGTGATACCTGCATATCCACGTGAAGCGCAAGCAAACAATATCTGTTTAAGGACCCAGAACACCGTCTCAAAACAAACTCCTCAAAATAATAGCCAAGTAACACATACATTCCTTAGCTGTGATGACATGCAATCTTAACACCCTCCACAAAACAGCCAGCAAGTAATCCCGGTCACTCTGCTCTGCAGCAGCTACTACCCTTTCGTTGTGGGCTAGTGAAGAAGAGCCCAGGTCAGTGCGTGCAGCTGCACACAATAATCTAGGAGTGAGGAAAGCTGACTGCAGCAGAAGCAGATTGCGTCTGATATCCAGGCACACACACCCAGTCACAGGGCTAGCCGGGCTGAACTGCTGCACAGCTTTACAAAAAACTGCAACTACAACTTCCAAGAACCTTGTGAGAAAAGTATTATAGAAGAGTTCACACATACACACACACACACAATGTGCTTGCCGGGCTGTCATGGTAACACAACGCACTTGAAGTGAAAGTGGTTTGTATTCATTTTCAGATTCCTATCTCTGCTTTTTGCAATCTATTCATTCCACTGAAGCTCAGCCGCATTTTGCAAATTATTGCCATAATCTCTGTGCTTCACGCAAGCAGACAAAATATTTTCTAACTACGGAACTTCCAAGATCTGTCAAGCTGCCACCGTGTTCTGCAATAGCCATTAGCTAGTTTCTGGACTCGTTTCTAGGCAATGAGCAACCTTAATTAAACAACTGTCTGTATTTTAATTCAGATTTAGACTTTGCAAGAAATCGCCACTCCAGATTTATTTACAGTGTAAATAAACCCACACAATCAACGTAGCCCTGTCATGCACGGCCCTAGTCTTTATACGGATGGAACAGGCAAACGCGCAAGGACCTCTTCAGGGTGCCAAGCCCTTGATTCTTAGCAGATTAGAAGGCATTATTCCATCACAAGCCTGAATCACGATTCTCCAAGAGCGTTTAAAAGTTGTTGTGCTTACATATTTTTACAGCATTATCTTTCTATTGTTTTTTTATACTATTTTAACCGACTTAGAGATACTATTTTATAAATGCATGTGTGTGTGTGTTTTTTTTTTTTTTTTTCAAAGTTTTGACAGGGCTGCTTCTCAAACTCCACAGAGTTCACACACACTGTTTTACAGTTTCTAAAAATTGAAATAAAAAATCGTGACCAAAGGGAAACATAAATAAAATTAAATTTTAAACTAGTTTACCGGAGCCAGAGGCCCCTTCAGTCCGATTTGACAGATCTGTTTAGCTCAGCAGCTCCCTGCACTGAATCGCTAGCTTCAGTTTAGCAGTATGATTTGCAGTCACACTTTCTTCAACTCAATAGGGGGCGCTAGCGTGGCAAAAAAAAAAAAAAAAAAAAAACTTCTCTGCAATCACAACCACGTGGTTCTTTAATCTCGTCTCTTCGTGCGGATGACGACAGCAAGAGGAGAAGATACATTTTAAACTTCAATTTATTTACTTAATTCTGTTTCAAAATGACCCAGAATATAAGCCTTGCGTATGAATCTGACATTCTGTTTAAAAAATGCAAATAAAACTCGACTTGATTATGTTTAAAATTCTAATTAAATGCATGCCATCGTTGCATGCAAGATTATTCCTGTGGGTTGCCGTGCATGCCCTCGCATCTCACAAGCCCCCAAAAGGAGACGGCGTGCGGCTGTGTTTATTTTTACCAGCTTTGCAGGGAGTAGGTTGTTGATTCTCCGCCAGACTTGTGGACCGCAGCGCCGCTAGCAGTGCGCTGCGGACAGTCTCTCTCACAGACGGGTCACATTTGTTTATATCAACTTCCAAAGTACTTGGCTACAGGAAATAGGGCTATAATCAAATTCAAATCCTTCTTCCGACCGTGTCAGTACGAAGCGACTAAACCCGACCGTCTCCAGGCTGAACAACAACTTGCTTTGTTGCCAAACGTGTTTACAGAAATAAAAACTTCACAATCTACCCCCAGGTGAAAAATCTAAAATAATAATAATAATAATAATAATAATAATAATAATAATAATAATAATAATAAAAATTCAAAGTTTACTAAATGAATTTCGAATGTTATATAAACTGGACTTACATTGACGAATCTAAAGTCTACAAACTAAAATCACAGTATAATAACAATAATAATTATAATAGACACTTAACTCGCCGCTCTCAGATTGTAATGATAATGTGCTATAATAAAACAGCTAAGGGATAGGAGCGATATTTTTTGGTCTTGACGATTTGTGTTAAAATAAATGGTTTCTTTTTTCAGACAGATGTGCCTCTGCTCGGGCGCGGTGGGGTTGGGGTTAAATATCACAGCTCGGTTCAGGAGAACGAGTCTGAAACTCGCATTTTTTTTAATTTTTTTTTGGCCGGGCAGGTGGTGTTGAGTTCAGAGCAGCTCAGATCTACCTCCACTAAACCAGCCCGCAAAATCAACACAGAGCCACACAGGGGGAGAGAGGGAGCCATAGCCAGCCTCCCCTGCCCGGTAACACTGCGCCGCTCTCGTCCGGTAAAAGGCGGCGGGCTCGTTTTCAGGACTCACCTTGCTGTTCTGGTAACCCTCAAAGGCCCTCAGGGCGCTGTCAGTCAGTTTAACGTGAAACACGGAGACGCTGCTGCCATTGCCGAGTCTCCCGCAGGACAGCCCGTAGCTCCGCTCCTCCTGCAGCGCCGCCATCTTGCAACCATTGCCCCCGCCGCCGCCGCCACGCAAACAAGCCCCGGCCTGCTGCATTATTCATGAGCCGGCGTCACTGCAGCCGGGCGCTCAATTATTCATGAGCCGCCGTCACTGGCAGCCGGGCGCTCAATTATTCATGAGCCGCCGTCACTGGCAGCCGGGCGCTCAATTATTCATGAGCCGGCGTCACTGGCAGCCGGGCGCTCAATTATTCATGAGCCGGCGTCACTGGCAGCCGGGCGCTCAATTATTCATGAGGTGTTCCCAAACAAAAGGGCGTGGCCTTGACCTCCGCGCCTCATGAATATCCAATGAGGAAGGGGGCGTGTGTGTGTGTGTGTGTGTGTGTGTGTGTGTCTGTTGCTCTTGCTGTAGTTGCATAAGTGGGGTTAGCGACAGAGGGGGGCTTCTCCCACGCTGCACAGGGAGGGCAGGCTGATTGGCCAGGCTGCGTTATTAATTATTCCTCGCTGCTGCCTGCCTTCACAAAAAAAAAAAAAAAAAATAAAAAAACCCAAGCCTAGTGGAGTCATTCATTATTAATAATCCAAGGCGTAATATAGGGAGACTCCTCGCGCCTGGTTATTATTCACAGGGGGTTCGGAACTCAAGCGCGTGGGAAGGAGGACGCTGCAACAATTGCAATGGAGTGGAACTGCGTCAACAGAACGTCAACACACGTCACAATACAGCAGCGGGGATCGCCCCCTGAAGCCCATTGCAGTGGAGTTTGACCTGCGCGGTCCATCTGACTTACAGCTTAATGCACCACGCATGCTTCACACCAACAGAGAGACGTGCTCTGTATGGTCACATACAGGGAAAATTACTATTCGCTTATTGAGCAGACGCCTTTATCCAAGGTGATTTAGAGACTAGGGTGTGCGAGCTATGGATCAGCTGCACAGTCACTTACAGCTACCTCCCACCTGAAAGACGGAGCACAGGGAGGTTCACTGCCCTGCTCAGGGTGTGGCTGTGCTGGGATTTGAACTGGTTACTTTAAATACCGGACCACACCGCCTCCAAATTGTTCTCCCTGTTGCAAGTGAACAGAGCTGAGTTTGATAGAGAGCTGGTAATACAGGGCTTCAGGTACCACTGCATTATTTGAATGAGTGATACTAGTACAGCATCCAGCTGTTCACCTGTAATAAACATGTTCATGTTGATAACGTGTTCATCATTAGATGTACCGTCACCCCTTTGCAAACAAGGCCTCTGTGTCAATGGGTAAATCTCCTGTCTAAATCAATCAATATACCCGTGATTGTCAGGCACGACGCTGACACAAGCACGTGCTGATCAGGTATTCCGTGTCAGTGTGCGACAGAGGAAATAAACCAACAACCAAAACAAAAATAACCAAGAGAAATAAAAATATTTCTTTAATAACTTCTACACAGCTCCCCTTTACTGCAGCCCGGGATTTCTTACTTGACAAAATGCATCTCTTTCCACAGACAGCACACAAGCCAGCTCTCGTCACACTGCGCAAGGCGTTCACGTCTCGGCTCGGATCAGCTCAGTGCTCAAAAGATCGATGCAGTTACGATGACTTTTTCAATCCACATCAACAGTTTTGGTCAGTGGGAGCCCATGTTTTCATTTTATATCTTGCTTATATTGGTCCTCAGCCATAAAACACACATATATATATATATATATGTGTGTGTGTGTTCTCTCTTTCCAGGTCTCACATTTTTATCATTTCCAGGGTGCTGCTGCTTGTAGGATATTTAAATGAACACCACACTATAGTAATACACTGTTCCCATATAACTGTCAGTCAGATAATTAACATTTTCTATACAAAGAGTCTTATTTAATATCAATTCTTTACTGGCTTGATCATTTACATATTTAGAAATAATATATTTTTAAAAAGACACACCACTGCACATCTTTCTTGTGTAAAGGCTGTCTTTTCTCTCTCCCGCTCATAGATATATATATATATTATATATATATCTAGATATATCTATATATATATATATTATAGATAAATATAATTTTAAATTCTAAACTGTATTTGCATTTTGTGGGCCCCTGCGTGTTCATCGCTGCGATGGCTGTTGCCCTGTGATTGGAGCGCGGCGCGGTTCTCCCACTGTGTCAAGACTCCTCCCCCTCCTTCGCAACGCCGCTGGACTCTTCAGTTCCGGGCCGCGATGACAACGGACAAGGCCACGCCCCCGATCGCTACGGCTGCCGCGCCGAACAGCCACTTCCAGCTGAAGCTCTGAAACAGACAAGAAAAGCATTCAACCAACCAGTCACAGACCCCATCAAACCTGGGGCGACAATTCCATTCCACTGGCAGCAGAATCGTGTGCTGAAATTACAAATCACAACGACACTGAAGCTACATGTACAGCATTTAGTGCTGTACATGTGATTGTAAATTAGTGATTGTAAATACAAGAATAACGATCGAACAACAAACAAATGCGGAACTGAACTGTAATCATTGACCTGCTACTGGAAACAGGCACACTCAGGCTTCGAGCGGCCAGCAAGCCCCCACGATGTTAGGAATGAGAAGATTTGTATTTATTGAGATTATATATATATATATTAACAACAGACATCTCTAGCTTCTCTGCTCCAGTGAGATTACAACACATGCTCTCCTCTGCAGGCCTCACCCAGGACGCCCTGGCTCTCTGCTCGTGCCCGATGCTGCTGCTCCCGCTCGGGTTCCCCAGCATCTTCTTGCACATGGCCTGCTCCACACCTCTCTGCTCCAGGAGCTTCTTCATCACCTTGGACAGCTCTGCGTGGATGGTCTGCAAAACGAGGGCAGGGCGAGGGCTGTTAAGAGGCCGTTTCGATGCCATTCGGGACCCCCTGTTTTTTAAACAAACGCAGGTCGCATGGGACAGGATTTTTGCCAGCTTCAATGTAGTGTATCAAGGATGGAAAGAAGACTCCTATTGCATAGCAATATCCAGGTTTTACTAGCAGCTTCATTAGCCACAGCTCAAGTGTGTCTTATTGAGATCACAGTAAAACCAGGAATGGATGAAACTGCTGTGTAATGGGAGTCTTATTTCCATCCTGGAGTATATTGGTATTTTTGTTTTGCACAGGGACATCCCAGGCTAGAAGAACACCGCTGTTGGGATTCGTCATGTCCCCTGTTTTGCATAAGCAATGAAGTAACAGCATGAGTGATATGACCCGCGTTCCTGACAATTCCTATTTTGGGTAACTGCAAGACATCAGAGACGTGGGGCGATGAGTGTGCAGTCTGGCTGCAGAGTTCATCTCAGTGCCACACTGCTCCACCTGCTGGTGGTTTTCCACAACTGCTTTTCCAACTAGCCCGTCTGTTTTAATCAAGAGAGACCTCCCAGGTCTTTGTTTCCAGCTGAACCCCCAACCCCTGTCCTGGGGGACCCCCCGTGTCTGCTGGTTTTCATTCCAACCGAATTCTCAATTACTTAAAACCCTTAACTGAACTAATCATATGCTTAATTAGACCTTTTTAATTGTTCTCAGCTCCTAAAAAATTGCCAATTTCAATTTACTTATAAAACTGTATAGTTAACTTGAAATCTCCTACTGTTAAAAAGCTGAAAACAATTAAAAAGGTCTAATTAAAAGTAACTGAGAACAAAAATTGGAACGAAAACCAGAAGACACAGGATTGGGAAACCCTGCCCTAACGTACCAAACTGGACCAATTTAACCCTTCTGAAAGTTTACCACACACACAGTAAAAGCACAGCACAGTGTAATAAAGCACAGTGAAAGCTTGGTGAAGCGTACATAAACACTGTAAAGAATAGTGATGTATGATAAAGACCGGCCAACGCAAAACTGTACAATATTCTTTCAAACACAAGAACCATTCTCTCTGAGCCACTGCCCACACCCTGACCAAGAACTGACTGAAATCTTCAGCTCGCTATTCAAATTCTCCCAGCCAGCCTGTCGCTGAAAAGACTTTCTGCACGTGTTCAGAGAAAGGCAATGGCAAACACCTCGATCCTGAAGGACAGCTAGCAGACCAGGAGCCCTGTACCTGTGCACCCTGCAGTGTGCATGGGGCCGGGGCTCAGATACACACCTTGTTGGAAGGCTCCAGCTTCAGCGCCTTCTTCAGAAACCCGATAGCTTCAGAGTATTCCCCCTGCAGAGCCAGGACCTGGTAATGCAACAGGGCAGCACAGTGCAAGGTTATTCACCCAACCTTTACATGAATGTTGAAGTGCATCAAAAAAAAAAATAAAGTCACAGCTCTCTTATGGAGTGCTTCTAGTGATGCAGGGGTGGCAATAAGACACTCCTGTTGCAGAGCAGTTTCACCCATGCCAGGTTTTACTACGAGTCTGCTTAGCCCCAGTGCATAGATAATAGGCTCAGGTGAAACCAACCAGGAATGGATCACAGTGCTCTGCAATGGGGGTGGATTTCCATCCCTGTGATGGCTTTTCCTGATTGGTTTCAAAACTCCCAGGAAGTTTAAAAGGTGTTGAACCCTGAGTCCTTGTTAAATAATGAGCCTGCGAGGAGGGAAAACGGGTTCAGTAATTCAGGGGGGCACAGAGACCGGCATTGTGCAGCCCCCTGGAACACCTTTTAAAAGCCTGAATGAGGAATGAAATGAAGCCCCCCCTACCTTGCCCTTCCTGAAGAGAGCCTTCACGTTGTCTGGCTGGTGGCCCAGGACGCTGGTGCAGGACTTCAGAGCCGCCTCGTAGTGCTCCAGCTTCATCTGGGCCGCGGCCATGTTGTTCAGACACTTCACCTTGACATCCAGGAGCGCTGCGTCCTCGTCCAGTGTGCTGTCCACTGCGGGGACAGAGACAGAGAGACACAGCCAGCCAGCCGGGCAGGGCCAGTACTGTAAACACCAGAGTTAACAGCACTCTAGAGCTGTCTGCATGCTGATACACAAAGCTTATCTTTCAAATTGTTTCGGTGCAGTGTTTCACTGAATTTCAGGTTTGATCCATTCCCGGTATGTAAAACCTGGAATGGATTAAACTGCTATGCAACAGGAGTCTTTGGTTCCATCCCTGGAGTTTGTCAGCAGTTTGTCTAAATCGGAATCCAGGAATCACGCAAAAGGCAAGACAATGCATTTGCCCATGCCATCAATGAGATGAGGAGTTGTTCTGACACAGAGACATGTGCAAGTACATACAAGAGCCTCTACTCTCCCCTGACACAGGAAGGACTGGCTATAGAAACTGCATCCTGTGTGAGGTCCAGCCTGCCTCAACTGTAACTCTAGAATCAGAGTGAGAATAGTTTAGACAGCGCAGGGCTGGTAAAACGTTTTTGGCTAAACGAGTGATTTCCAACGACCCTCACTGTTGCAGAAGTCACTTATTTGAAATGTTTCATTGTATTTGAGCTGTACCTTTGGAGCTGGACTCTGCCACCTGCAAGGCAATGCCATAGGAGGTGATGGCGTAGACGAACTCGCCCCGCTGGTAATACACGTTGCCCCGCTCCCTCTTCCTGCTGGCCAGCTCCATCTTCTCCCGGGGGAGTAGGAGCTCCAGGTCGGGAGCGGGCTTCACCTCCAGCAGCTGCACCTCCAGGGACAGGCTGGCGTTCGGGGGAACGGCGAGGCTGGGACTTCAACACAAACAAATAACAAGAATAACAACGAGTGACAGGATTACTTCATAATCATGAGAGTTCCTGTTACAGGTTATCGAAGTGATTCTCAACATGTCAAAGTTGTAAAATAATTATTTATTTTATATATATATATATATATATATATATATATATATATATATATATATATATATATATATATATATATATATATATATTTTATAATTAATAGTTTTGTCTTATATAGTTTGTCTGTAATCAGACCTCAGGCAAGTTGATCAGTCCTGAGATATAGCCAATCAACCAGCAGTACTCATGCAAAATCACTGAGCTATAGCCAATCAGCAAGCAGTACTCATACAAATATCACCCGGAGATTGTCTCTTAGGATTGCTAGATCCGCATGTCTCCCAGCTAGCTTTTCTCTTGGAACTTGACACCTACCACCCCAGGCTTGCGTAAGCGTATTTTGAGTCAGTGTAGATGAGGGCTTTCTCTTCCAGCTCCATTAAATGCACACAGATATCCAGGGCCTGCAAATAATAATAATAATATTTATAATAATAATAATAATAATAATAATACCAAACATTACATGCAACTGAGCATTTAGCTGTAGACTGTCCCCAATCCCTTTTGGTCAATAATAAACAAGCAGTGGCAAACTGTCCTTTATTAATAAGTGTGATCACCATTCAGCAGGGTTCAAACTGCACTGACCAGAGGACATGGGACTGGGTTTCTAAAGCACAGAGACTTGGGATTAGCTAGCAACCTGGATGACATCACCGTCCCCCAATGTGAAAGAGAGGCTTGGCTCCTCCTCCACCGTGGTCCCGTCTTCCAGCATGGTCCTCAGGTGCACTCTGACATCTTGTCCTTTCTTGGGACGGGTGTCCTCTCCCTTGCCTGCGACCAAGGTTTTCATCTTCAGCATCCCGTTCCCTGCAGAAAAACATAAAAAAAAACAAAAAAAAACCTTCCGCTTAAAGATGCTCTCAGAATTACAAGTGACGATTTTAAAATCATACAAAGTCATCAACACAAGCAGCTACAGTCAAACCTGCTTCATAAACCAACTCTCCAGCCAGGGCACTCTAGGGGTATCCTTTTGGAGACTAGTGCTGTGCACAGTTATATACATACTGACTGGCAACCCATTTCAATCAGGTACAAAACTGTAGTCAGTCAATATCGTTACGTTCACTGGGAGAGCCAGACCGAATCCCTTTGTGTTTAGTCAGTCACTCCCTAACCTAACGAGACCCGGGCAGAACCAAGAGAGGTGCAAAGGGCAGTGTTGTGTGATCCTGTCCCGTCAGCGAAATTAGATTTAGGTTAAAATCTCTCAAACTGCGAATGGAGACTCTCTCACACCTAGCACTTCCAGCCACTCCTCTGCCCTCTCTCTGCCCCGGTCGGGGTCACCGCTCTGGGTGTCCCGGCTCCTGGAGCTCCCGGTCTCATCCGGCTTCTCTTCCTTCTCCTTGTTTCCGGCGTCTTCCAAAGGAGGAAGGTCACTGACGTCATCGTCATCATCGTCCTCCTCCTGGTCCAGCATCTCAAAGTCCTCCCCGCTCTCCAGGAAGGAGGCGTGGTCCACGGGGGGCAGGGTCTGTGGCTCTCCCAGGACGCTGGAGTCTGGGGAGTCTGCAAGGATACCGGCTGAACTGCTGACAGGCTTCCCTTCTGTAGCAGCCATCCTGGCTTTAATAAATGAGCTGCGAAGAAACACAATCAATGAATAACATGCTATCCCATACAATACACATATCTACAGCGCCTTCCATCACAGGGATCACAAAGCGCTTCACACACACACACACACACACACACACACACACACACACACACACACACACAATGAGCAAGTAAACCATACAATTAGTACAACAGGATAATACAAAATATAATAAAAACAGCAGTTTAAAAAAAAAGAGATTTAAAAAATATATTTTCATATTTTAAAATGAAAACCAAGGATAAAAAAAAACAAAAAACAGGACCATTAAAATAAAAACGAAATTAGAATTAAATGCCATATTTATTAAACAAGCAATATGTATTGACATTCTGAAATAAACATTTTCACGTGTTTTGCGTTTTCACGTGGTTGTGGGTTACTGCACGCTGTGCTTTTCTTGAAATATCGCTTAGTGTTTTTTGGTATTAAATCGCTCACAACGAATAACACTATCTGCTGTAAAACACCCATCAAAAGCATCAATACAAGAGTTGCTGTAGAAATCAACTCGTCTTGCAGCACCACTAGCTTGCTGTGCAACATATAAAAACACTGTACGAAGCTCGACTAGCTCAAACTGGCCGTTTTTGACGCTAAATACTGCGTTAAGTTTCGTGTAGCGCGGCGGTACACAGTCGAGGCAGAAACTGGCTGTGTTGCTCGACGAGAAAACACCAACCTAGCATAGCCGGGCCTGCAAGAGAACTGGGATACACGGGTCAGAATTGCATTTACCAGTTCATCTACCAGCCAAGCCCAATAGCTACTCCTGTAAGCCAGGTATGCTGCCAGTCCCAGCGCTGCATGGGTCTTTTCCTGCCGCTGTTCAATGACTTCTCTCACCTCGATTCGAAGTATTAATTCATTAAAAAGCTCGGTCCAGTCGCCACAGACACCGACCCTCCCTTCCTGGTAACCTCGGCTCTCTCAGCGCTCATCCCAACTGTAAACACCCCGCCCCCTGCGCGCTGCCATTGGCTCCGTCCCGCCACCCGAGCTCACGATTGGACACCCCCGCTGCCATTCTTGCAGAAGACGGCGCCTGGGGAAAAAAAAAAAAAGCCATCGGGTGATTGACGTTGGTTTTATTGAATGAGTTTTAGCGAAGCGCAGCTGAATTGCGGTTGCTATGCAACGCAATGCACTGCAATATTGAGTGCAAAGCGTGTGCTTTAAATCAGAGTTGCACATGAGATATAACTAAATAGAGAGCATCAGTTTTAAAGATCGCATCCCCTTTTCGCCTCGTCGTTTTCTCTGTGTGAAATGCAGTCACTTGCAGAGGGCTGTGCAGTTATAAAGTGCAGCGTGTGTGTCTGCAAGGGACACTGAGGCTGCAACGCCGGCACATGCGCTGATCCGTGCATTGACCCAGCGCTGCTTCAGCTCGGTTCATTTCATCATAAAACAATAACACTGCAGAAACAATAACGCATAATAATATCCGATTCAGTGTGAGCATGCAACCCATCAGACCAGCGCTGAAATGTCGGCGAATTACGCGGCGGGACTGTCTCCTTACCCGGACAAAGAGAAATGCGGACTCCCCGAGGTGAGGAGAACCGCAGGCCGTGCCGCAGCCTCGGACTTTCCCGGAGTACGCGGCCGGAGAGTAGCGTGCCTGTCGCGGGGCTGGCGATTTTAAGGAAGTTGGTTTTGTGCAGGTTTTCTGAACGAATAACGGGTTTAGGTTTACTGTCAAGTGAGTGTTTTGGCCCCAGACAGAATGTATTTAGTGCCCTGGGTGCGAGACAGCGCTTTGTAAAGATACACTATTAGGCTTGTGTAGAGTGGGCTGAACTGGGGCTCCATTAAGACCCGACTTGACAAAGTTTTGAGATCAATCGGCTGCAAAGCCGGGCGAACTCTGATTGCAGGAATGGTCTCGTTAGGGAACTTTTCCAGTGGTTTTTTATAATAATAATTACGACGCTCCTGTGTGTTTGAGATCTGCATCGAAGGCTGTTCACAGGAATTGCGCGCAGTCCTGTAGTCTCGTCCCTGTCTTGGGGAGGTATTGATATTTCGGGGGTGGGAATAGGACTGCCACTGCATCCATCCAGGTGTCACTATGTTTTTACTGAGATGCACCAGAGCTTGTTACCGACACCCTGCGGTAATCAAGCTCCTATTAAAACCTGGAATGGGAGAAGCTGCTCTGCAACAGGAGTCTTATTTCCATCCTTGAAATTGCATAGGGTCATTCCAGCTCAAGTGACCAGAGGGGGGTGATCGACCCCCTGGTCAATTAATTGCAACGGAACACTATATGCTGTTTTGATAGTATTATTATTATGTGTTGTTCATATGTCCAGGGTGTGGAGACAGAGTGGGAGAGCGAGAAAGACGCACGCTGTACGCGCTAGCACCCTGTCGTTATTCAAGGACAACTCGGAGAAATGAAAAATCGCAGCTGCTTCTTGGTGTTCAAGCGATACCAGGCGTTGCAGTTCACATAATATCTTCTAAAAGAAACAGTCCGTCACAGCCATGTGGTGTTGTTTAAAACGGCAGGTGGCGCTGAGGACCGCTGTCTTTTCACTGGAGATGTTGTACACACGCACTTGTAAGTGAAGTTTTCAATGGAGACCTGCAGCTGCTCGGTTTCCCAGCAGGTGGCGCCATTGTGCAGTTTACACGATGTTTGAATGAACGTGTAATGAATTGGTATCAAAGCCCATTACAATGAATGGGAAGGCGTGGGACGTGAATCACAAACCATGTGGTTCAAACAGGAACGCCTTGGCATTCGACAAAAGAGCAATCTCTAGTGGAGGCAAGTACGTGTCTCCTGCTGATGTCAGGATTATTAACTGATCAGCCACTAGCTGGCTGTTCATTACAGATGCGTGGCTTCTTTTTAGAATCGGAGCCTTGCTGTGACATCACCTGGAGGGTGTGTCTGCTGAACGCCGACTCCCAGCATGTTGTAAGCGAATCTCAACTGTAAAGCAGCACGGCTCCTCTGAGCTAATGCCTCCTGTGAAAGTGATTCACCCTGCCCGTCTCCCCGGCAGCCCAGGGCTCTTTGATGTTCTCTTCCCTGCAGCGGAGCGCTTTCTGTATTTGATCTAGTCGGATTACAAAAATGCAGAGAAATACCTGAGAGGGTTTCTGTAATGGATTCTTGTGCAGCCTCGCGTGCATGCTTTGTGCTTTGTGCTGTTTGCTTTCGTGCTCAGTATCATCTTTAAAATAGACTCGCCTTGAAATGAATGTTGATGCCCAGATAGAAGCATGTGCAGCACTGTGCTGTCCCTGAGTGCACCCGGCTCACTTGGTCTCACTGTGGTGTTAGGAATGCCCCCTGCTGGATCGCTGTGGCTCTCAAATATCAGACTTACTGTTCAAGCCTAATTAGACACAGCGTGCGACTTGCATTGAAGGCTCCTCGCAGGGAAACGAAATGGAGTCTCCGTTATCCCTGTCAGTGAATGGAAAGGAAGAGCGCCCTCTATCTGACTGGCGAGACTTAAAGATGAAGCTTAATGCAGACTTTAATGTCCAGGGACGTGCTTCAACCCGTGGCACACTCTTACGAGGACCAGCCCTCTCGTGGTTCCAGCCCGGTTCGAGCCCGCTTGTGTTGTGTGTTTGCAGGGGTCCGAACGGCGTGTAGACGATGGAGGAGAAGGGTCTGGCCCCACGCTTCGACACCACCTTCGAGGAGGCGAGGCCCAGCAGCACTCACCTGGCCCTGCTGGCTCTGCAGCGGAGCGGCTCTCTCAAGTACCTGGTGAGCCAGAACGTGGACGGACTGCACATGCGCTCAGGATTCCCCAGGTGAGCCCGGGCAGCACCAGGGCGGCGCACCTGCAGTCTCATCAGGGATGGGAACAAATAAGACTCCTGTTGCAGAGCACTTTCACCCAGTCCAGGTTTTACTACCAGCTCGATTAGCCACAGTGCGCAGGGGTGTCTTAATGAACTAGTAAAACCAGGAATGGATCAAACTGCTCTACAGTGGGAGTCTTATTTCCATCCCTGGCACACTACTGGCTGGATTCCAACGATGGTTTTCCGACGTGTTTATAAGTCATGACCAGTATGTTACCAGTTTAAAGATAGATGCCAGGGAGGTTGGAGTTAGTCCAGGGTTACTGCTATTTGGGATCTGTGAAACCAGCTGTCACACTTTTGCCATGATGGGAATGCACGCTGTGGAGAGTCCAGCAGAGTGCTGTGACTTCTTCATGATGATAGTGAGGGTGTACAGCATTTAACTTTGAATAAATAATCTCATGCATTCTGCCATCTAAACATTACAGCCACGCGTATCTTTCGACAGCGCTTCAGCATTTAACACTGGGGACGAGTTTAAACTCTTGCCTCTTATCAGTTTTCATGTTCTATTCTGTTTGCAGCGAGGGCTGCAACCCGGTACAAGTGACAACAGCTTTGATAGGGATCTTATGGGATACAGGACCGTCTCTCTCTCTCTCTCCCCCCTCCCCCTGTTGGCTCGGCTCTAATTAAAGCGATGTCCCTTTTATCTCCTGCAGACACCTGCTCTCCAAGCTCCACGGGAACATGTTTGTAGAGGAATGCATCAAATGTGGCAAGTGAGTACCTGTCTCCTCTAGCTAACTGCTCTTCATGTCTCTCTCTGTCTTCCACTTCAGTGAGCAGGGATGCAAGAGGCAGCACAGTCATTTAAGACTCCCGTTGCAGAGGAGTGCGAGTGTGTGTCCAGGCTTTAAGGCAGGCTTCCTGACAGGGTGTCTGAACCTCCCTGAATGAATTTCGCTTGTTCCCCTGCTTTGTGCATGTATATAGGGTACCATGCAAGCAGATAACTACTCCACTCCCTGGCTCCTCTGACCTTGAGTAGGTGAAAATCAGCTTGCATCTTATACAGCCACATTTACTGAGCATATATGAATGATATATAATATATATATATATATATATATAACTAAGAATAAATGTAATATCCATCTGCTAGAAAGACACTTCATTTGTCCATATCGGGGTCTGTCCCCCTCTCTCTGTTTCAGGCAGTACGTGCGGGACGATGGGTCTGAAGCCGACAGGCGGGCTGTGTGACGTCCCCAAATCCAGGGGGCTGCGAGCCTGCCAGTAATACCCCCCCACCAAACCCCAAACCCCAACCCCAAAGTTGTTTCTTCTTCATTTTTAGATTTTTTTTAAAATGCTGTTTTATTACCTTTCGGAATCCCAATGATGATTTGGAGTCACTTTTGTTTTTTTTGTTTTTTTAAAGTGCTTGTACTGAATCTCAGTAGCCTGAAAATCCTCTGAAACATTCTTATAAAATATACACGATGCCCATCAATACTTCTCTCTTTTCTGGAAACATTAACTGCAAATGTGATTGCAGGCTTTCATCAGCAGCACGTAACTCCCTGTAATAACGATAAGCACTCTCCTCCTCGCAGAGACGACCTCGCCTGGCCAATGAGAGTAGACCCTGGAGTCCCTATGCGTGGCCAGGAGGCAGCAGCTCTGATTTCGTCTCCTGAAACTTGGCTGCCAGAACTCAAGATGAGTGTGTGGTTTAGTTTGTCCCTCTGTGCCCAGCGTTACAAGCACTCTTGTTTAAGATTCACACTGGATACCAGAAGCAGGGAGCCCGCTGCTTTACTAACAATGACTTATTGCCTTAAATATATAGAAGGCTGTCGCACAGAGTCTGCTGAATAGAAAAGCAACGCGACTTTGCCGAATCCTTTTGATTCATTATTTCACTAGTTTCACTGCCTGCGAGCCGGAAAGAGTCAAGGATTTGAATGTCAAAGTGACTTTTGTATTGATCCCTCCTCGCTGGACTTGAGAAGCCAATTATTATTATTAGTTTGTATTGTTTTTTAATAAAGTTGAGAACTGCTGTCTTTAGAAAGCGGAGAGGTATTAGGGGATGGAGGGAGTGGGTGAATGTGAGAAAGGGGGAGTAGAAGTGCTTGGGCCCCCTGCTTCTGCAACTGTCTCTTTAACAGTCTCTGTGCTGTGGATCCCAGTTCCTAACCAGTACCAGTCCCAAACTGAGTTACAACCAGGGCTAAATATATATTCATCTGCAGCATTTTCCTTCGTTCTTTCATTCATATCATGGACTCCTATTGCAGAGCAGTTATACCCATTCCAGGTTTTAGCCTGAGCTTGATAATCCACAGTGTATAGGTAACAAGCTCAGGTGTGTCTTATTAAACTCCTAGATAAACCAAGAATGAATCAAACTGCTATGCAATGGGAGTCTTGTATTCACCCCTGGATTCACTCGCTGACTCGCTGGTCCGTTCCCGGTAGGGGAGCCCCTCTGATACCCTGTTCTCTGTGTGCTCCCCTGCAGAGGCAAACTGAGAGACACCATCCTGGACTGGGAGGACTCTCTACCAGACAGGGATCTGAACAGAGCAGACGAGGCTTGCAGGTGAGTCTCTATATACAGAAGCCACTGCATCCTGAACTGCACGGCTGTCTCTGGTGTGTTGGGATGATTGTTGTCTTCAGAGATGAAAACGAGACTCCTATTGCACAGCAGTGTTATCCAGTCCAGGTTTCACCACCAGCTTGGTTAGCTACAGTGTGAATAGGTAACAAGCACAGGTGTGTCTTATTAAACTCCTAGTGAAACCGGGAATAGATCAATTTCAGAGCAATAGAATGGCTTTTGTTACTTTTTGAAAACGAACAATTATTTAAATTATGAACGAATATTAGAACGTGAAAAATGTGTTCGTCCCAGCACTAATATGTATGTATATACAGTGTATATGAAATATTCACAGCACATTAAGCTATTCAAATTCACATGTTGTGTTATGTTCTATTTATGTTTCCACTCTCTGTAGTTGTCAGGAGTGTGTTTTTAATGTTGTTGTAGTTGCTGTGAGTGTAGGGAGTTTTCGTTATTGCCTTTTCATACTCTATCAATAATAACTACATTTATCCTGCCTGACGGCAGATTTGGCAAATACCTGATTCCTAAAGATTTTGTAGCTGTTGATTTGGTATAAATACGTAACTTTATTCTCTCAACTGGAAATTTGACAGATCACACCCTGGTCGTGGGAACAGCATCGCTCCAGGAGATGGGAACACTCATTATAAAAGTGTCTGTCTGTCGAGTGTCTGTGAGATCCTGTCGCCAGGCTAATCCGCTTTCCTGGGCAGGGTTTAAAAGGAGGCAATCAAAAAACTGACAGCTTTTAATCTGAGCCAGGTTTAGATTCTTAACAAATAAAATCCAGTCACCTTAATACTGAATGCCCTAGAAATCAAACAGGACCAAGTCTATATAGTCATGGTTTTATTGTGTTGTTGTAAAGAATACTAAATCATAACTTTGTGTGTGTGTAATATAGCTATAGATGGATAGATAGACAGACGCCTCCTTGGCATTCCTTGTGTTGTTGTGAATGGGTTTTGGTAACGCTTTGAGATGGATAGATGGATGGATAGATGTATAATTTGCAGGAGCTCTCTGAGAATGATCCTGTCTATCCTGGGCCCCTGCTCTCTCTCTCTCTCTGTTTCTGCTGTGTTTACTGTTCTGTCTCCACGCTGCAGCTGCCCCTCCTCAGATGCCCCTGGTGTGTGTGCAGGAGGGGACGGGGCTGCTTGTGCCCGCAGGGTGTGGGTAGCTCTGCAGTGCCCCACCGCAGTGTGTGGATGGGGTGTTGCACCCGGGGGTGTCTCTCATTTTCAGCAGTGTGTGTGTTTCTGTGTCTCTATGTGTTTGCTGCAGGAATGCAGACCTGACCGTCACTCTGGGGACCTCCCTGCAGATCAAGCCGAGTGGAAACCTGCCTCTGCTGACCAAGCACAACGGGGGCCAACTCGCCATCGTCAACCTGCAGCCCACCAAGCATGTGAGCGCATTCACACACACCGCAACCATGCACACACACACACACACACACACACACACACACACACACACACACACACACACACACACACTGCACACACACTGCAACTGATAACAAATTTGCAAGTACACACAAACACTGTGACACCAGCACTGCTGCCATCAAACAGGGTAGTTCATGAGCACACGCACTTCGACTGTACTTTTCAGATTTTTATTACACATGTTACATCTCTCTCTCTCTCTCTCTCGCTGCACTCAGGACAAGCACTCTGACCTGCGTATCTACGGCTACGTCGATGATGTCATGACCAAGCTGATGAAGCACCTCGGGCTGGGGATTCCGGAGTGGGAGGGGCCTGTGGTGCGGGACAATTCCGAGGTCGTCCGGGAGATGAAACGGGAAATCAAGTCGGAGTCGCCAGGACAGCAGAGAAAAGACAGTGGAGCAGGAGGAGGCTAGAGGAGACTGTCCCACCACCAGCCCAGAGCTGGCGGAGACCAAACAGGACTGCCTGCCAGGGAGGAAGAGAGCCAAGCTGCAGCCTTTAGTAGTGTGAGCGAAACAGTCAGGAAAACCACGCTGCCGCATCTCCTCATTTTATACATCGGAGACACACAGGGCTGTCTTTAGTACTTGCTTTGTTGGGTTTTTGTTTTTTTTAAATCCTACTCATTTTATTTTACAGCTGGTTTCCTGGACCCTTGTTGGCACTGATCTTGGGCTGCCTGGCCGAAGGCAAGGTTTCAAATTGGTTTAATTGGAAACCTTTTAATTGGGTTCCAGTCTGGGTCTGTGAAACAGGACTGTAGTGTAGACAGAAAGAGAGTGAAAGGAAGTAAAGGTGAGCACAGGAACTGTTTGTGAACGCTTGCCATGGGAGGTTTGCTGCGTCCCTGCTGTGAGAGGGATCAGGTATCTCGTTTTGAAGCAGTCTTGTCTGGGTGAATGTAATGCTGGGATGATGAAAGGGGTGGATCGCTGCCCATGGGAGTCGCATACATTAGCGGATCACGCGACGGCAGGGAGAGGTGTAAAGATTTAATTACAGATTCACACGTCCTCCTCGCTCGGATCAGCATATCATTTACAGCCAGTCCATCCAGGAGAGAGGCGACCTTGTGAGATCTCTGACGTTTCGATTTAGAGCTGCCCTTTTATATGCAGACCATTAGGAACTGAGACAGAGTCGTGAATGTGAATACTGAGAGGCAGGTGAATGTGTGTGTGCTCACATTATTCAGTTACTCGGATTGAGCGCTCCTCACAGAAATCAGGTGCTGGCAGTCAGGTGAGGGTCAGCCTAATTTACCACGAACGGTGAAACGGTGAAGAAGCAGCTGCTTGAGTTTGTGCTGATTGCTGCTTTTCATTGGGCGACAGCGATCAACACGAACCCAAGCAGCTGTTTCACTCGTTCCTCTTGGAATGGGGACTCTGCTCGGGTACCGCCAGTGACCCTCAACTGAGGAGAGCTTGATCTGGGCGACAAACCTTTTAGACACGCGTCTGTAACGGAGGATTCATAATTCTGTTTATTAAACTGTATTAAACAAAAAAAAAAAAAAAAAAAGGTTTAGTCAAATTTTCAAGGTTATGTTTTCACAGCAGGTGCTTGGATGAAGTGAAATGCTGGCATCACGGTATTCAGAATGGACGTGTGATTCGCAGCTGGACGTGCGCTCTTTACAGGAGCATCAGCTTTGTGTTTCTCCTCGGTGGGCTTGATAAAGGAGACCACATGCGCTTCATTAAAAAACATTACAAAAATAAAGTCACAATGTTCTCCCTAAGAAGACGCTTACGCAGTGCGAGGTAACTGGTGATTCTGTCAGAACAGCAGTGCCAGTGCCTGCAGGGCAGTGAGGCTCAGGCTGCCTCCTTCTTGCCCCGCCCTGCGGGAGAGCAGCGGTTCTATCTGGGTCTCCACGGGGGACGTGATTCACACGGAAAGGAATCAGTTTTTAATTGTTTTTTAATATATAAATCTATGATTTGATGGATTAGCTTGGTTCCAGCTTCTTGGCAACCCAAGCTCTCCGCTAGCATTGCTTTACTGCTGTGTTTTGTTTTTGAAACTCTGCTATTTTGGTTTATAATCTCTCTCACAACTTCTTGGCCATCCTTGTTCGCTGCTGCAGCCTGTACTGCGTTGTCTTGTAAATTAATAATGAGCTGTCTTGTAATTAACAGCAACACCAGCACAGGGGAGCATGAATGCAGCTTTATATTCAAGGCTGCAGAATGTACTGTGTGTGTGTGTGTGTGTGTGTGTGTGTATTTCATGCCAGCTAGGAAGCTCAAAACATAGAAATGGAGCATCTGTATCACTGGGGGGAGGAGAACACACCAAGAAATGGATCAAAAGTGCTGCATTTGGAAATACCGAAAGAAACTGAGTTGTTTTTCAAGCACCCTGCTCTGGGTAATTGCACAGGTCTTGACATCCAACGGGGAGTCTTGAAGCCCCTACTTGAAAACAGACAGATTAAACTGAACCCAGCATTGCACACCAGCACCCCCTTCAAAGGCTCTGATCAGTTTGGATCCTGTTCGCTTGTTTTCACGTTTCTCCCCCTCGCTCCTCCTCCTCCTCGTCTGCTGAGAACTTGTGTTTTAGCAAATTGCTCTCTGTGGGCATTGAGCCTTTTGTACAAAGGATTTTATTTCTTTCTGTAATCTTCAAAAAAGCAGTTTAAAAATAAATAAAACACACAAAACGACAACAGCAGAAAGATGAGACACTGACCGAGCTGTCCTTGTATTGGATGTGAGGTGCGGGGTCTGGAGCTGCTGTCAGTGATCACAGCTGCGTTTCATCAGGGAGTGATGAAGGGAAGGAGGGAGGAGGGGGGAGACAACACACAACTTCTTTCACTGTGTCAAGAAGTAGCCTTGACATCATCAAAGAGCACGGCTACCTGTCTGAGTGGTAAAGAGAGGGAAAGTGAAGGAAGAAAAGGGATGGAGAGAACGAGGAGGTGGAAAAGTGGAGGACAGGAGCTAGAGAAAATAGGGCATGTAAGCAGCCAATTCCCAGCGTGCTGCTTCAACAGGGTTTCATTCTTTCTCTTCAGAATGACTGAAAGCAGAGCGCTGGAGATTGACTCTCGCGCCCTGGGGGGGGGGCAGTTAAACCTGTCCGTTTGAAAAGGGGGTCTGTGCTTCCCAGAGGAAAGGTGGGGGTCGAGTTCAGTGCTGGTAGGAAATTGAAACCGTTCTCGGTTATTAGAAAACGAGAAAACTTCTTCTCTCTTACATGGAGGTTTGAAGCCCTTTTGAAGTTTGATGGAAACCAGCAGAGTCAATTAAAAGAAGCGGATGAGTCAGCTTGTCATTTTATCAAATGAAATGCGCTCCCTGAGGCCCCAATTTTGAAGTGTTTTTTTTTTTTCTTCTTTCTTTCTCATGAATATGTAACAGAATAATCATTTCCGCGGAGCTAAGCAAGGCGAGTGCGTAACTCGGTGATTCAGGAGGCATCTTGTGTGTGGAGTGTTGGATTACTGAGTGATTCAGAGGCTGTTAACACCTTCGGCTTGAGTGCGGGGCGGGGGTTTGATCTCTCATGACAGGCCTCCGTCTTGATGGGGTTTTTGTGGGGAGACCCTGTGCTCATGACGAGGGTGAGGGCAGGGCAGTGGGAGACGGTGGGTTTGAGGAGCTCAATCCCATTTGCACAAGTAGAGAGCAGCTCCAGTGTTACTTTACCTTTCCTGAGTAACCTGTGATAGCAAGGCAGAGGCTGGGCGTGTGCTCGTGTTCTGGTTTGGCAATGGGCAAACCTTGGCCGGCACTGCTTCTCTAATCCTATCAAAGGCTTCTGTGTTTTCCCACTTGGCTCTTCCAGTATTAATCAATAATAATAATTCTAGTAAAAGCAAACCCTCCCCATCTGTGTGAGGGGAGGGGGGGGGGGGGGGGTTATGTAGGACATCTCCATAGCAATGCAGCTGTGAGGGAGGAGAGACTGGTGGAGAGCTGGAATTCACTGAACTACTGAGAACTAACCTGGTTTATCAACTTACACCAAACCCACTGTAGCCCAGCTCTCTAACCACTGAGCTCCTCAAACCCCCTGCCTTCCACACTGCAGCCCTGCACTCTAACCACTGAGCTCCTCAAACCCACTGCCTTCCACACGGCAGCCCTGCACTCTAACCACTGAGCTCCTCAAACCCACTGCCTTCCACACTGCAGCCCTGCACTCTAACCACTGAGCTCCTCAAACCCACTGCCTTCCACACTGCAGCCCGGCACTCTAACCACTGAGCTCCTCAAACCCACTGCCTTCCACACTGCAGCCCAGCACTCTAACCACTGAGCTCCTCAAACCCACTGCCTTCCACACTGCAGCCCAGCGCTCTAACCACTGAGCTCCTCAAACCCACTGCCTTCCACACTGCAGCCCTGCACTCTTAACCACTGAGCTCCTCAAACCCACTGCCTTCCACACTGCAGCCCTGCACTCTAACCACTGAGCTCCTCAAACCCACTGCCTTCCACACTGCAGCCCAGCACTCTAACCACTGAGCTCCTCAAACCCACTGCCTTCCACACTGCAGCCCGGCACTCTAACCACTGAGCTCCTCAAACCCACTGCCTTCCACACTGCAGCCCTGCACTCTAACCACTGAGCTCCTCAAACCCACTGCCTTCCACACTGCAGCCCAGCACTCTAACCACTGAGCTCCTCAAACCCACTGCCTTCCACACTGCAGCCCAGCACTCTAACCACTGAGCTCCTCAAACCCACTGCCTTCCACACTGCAGCCCAGCACTCTAACCACTGAGCTACTCAAACCCACTGCCTTCCACACTGCAGCCCAGCACTCTAACCACTGAGCTCCTCAAACCCACTGCCTTCCACACTGCAGCCCAGCACTCTAACCACTGAGCTCCTCAAACCCACTGCCTTCCACACTGCAGCCCTGCACTCTAACCACTGAGCTCCTCAAACCCACTGCCTTCCACACTGCAGCCCGCCTCTAACCACTGAGCTCCTCAAACCCACTGCCTTCCACACTGCAGCCCAGCACTCTAACCACTGAGCTACTCAAACCCACTGCCTTCCACACTGCAGCCCAGCACTCTAACCACTGAGCTACTCAAACCCACTGCCTTCCACACTGCAGCCCAGCACTCTAACCACTGAGCTCCTCAAACCCACTGCCTTCCACACTGCAGCCCTGCACTCTAACCACTGAGCTCCTCAAACCCACTGCCTTCCACACTGCAGCCCAGCACTCTAACCACTGAGCTCCTCAAACCCACTGCCTTCCACACTGCAGCCCGGCACTCTAACCACTGAGCTCCTCAAACCCACTGCCTTCCACACTGCAGCCCGGCACTCTAACCACTGAGCTCCTCAAACCCACTGCCTTCCACACTGCAGCCCGCCTCTAACCACTGAGCTCCTCAAACCCACTGCCTTCCACACTGCAGCCCTGCACTCTAACCACTGAGCTCCTCAAACCCACTGCCTTCCACACTGCAGCCCAGCACTCTAACCACTGAGCTCCTCAAACCCACTGCCTTCCACACTGCAGCCCTGCACTCTAACCACTGAGCTCCTCAAACCCACTGCCTTCCACACTGCAGCCCAGCACTCTAACCACTGAGCTCCTCAAACCCACTGCCTTCCACACTGCAGCCCAGCACTCTAACCACTGAGCTCCTCAAACCCACTGCCTTCCACACTGCAGCCCTGCACTCTAACCACTGAGCTCCTCAAACCCACTGCCTTCCACACTGCAGCCCGGCTCTAACCACTGAGCTCCTCAAACCCACTGCCTTCCACACTGCAGCCCTGCACTCTAACCACTGAGCTCCTCAAACCCACTGCCTTCCACACTGCAGCCCAGCACTCTCTAACCACTGAGCTCCTCAAACCCACTGCCTTCCACACTGCAGCCCAGCACTCTAACCACTGAGCTCCTCAAACCCACTGCCTTCCACACTGCAGCCCTGCACTCTAACCACTGAGCTCCTCAAACCCACTGCCTTCCACACTGCAGCCCAGCACTCTAACCACTGAGCTCCTCAAACCCACTGCCTTCCACACTGCAGCCCAGCACTCTAACCACTGAGCTACTCAAACCCACTGCCTTCCACACTGCAGCCCTGCACTCTAACCACTGAGCTCCTCAAACCCACTGCCTTCCACACTGCAGCCCTGCACTCTAACCACTGAGCTACTCAAACCCACTGCCTTCCACACTGCAGCCCAGCACTCTAACCACTGAGCTCCTCAAACCCACTGCCTTCCACACTGCAGCCCTGCACTCTAACCACTGAGCTACTCAAACCCACTGCCTTCCACACTGCAGCCCTGCACTCTAACCACTGAGCTCCTCAAACCCACTGCCTTCCACACTGCAGCCCTGCACTCTAACCACTGAGCTCCTCAAACCCACTGCCTTCCACACTGCAGCCCGGCACTCTAACCACTGAGCTCCTCAAACCCACTGCCTTCCACACTGCAGCCCTGCACTCTAACCACTGAGCTCCTCAAACCCACTGCCTTCCACACTGCAGCCCGGCACTCTAACCACTGAGCTCCTCAAACCCACTGCCTTCCACACTGCAGCCCAGCACTCTAACCACTGAGCTCCTCAAACCCACTGCCTTCCACACTGCAGCCCTGCACTCTAACCACTGAGCTCCTCAAACCCACTGCCTTCCACACTGCAGCCCTGCACTCTAACCACTGAGCTCCTCAAACCCACTGCCTTCCACACTGCAGCCCTGCACTCTAACCACTGAGCTCCTCAAACCCACTGCCTTCCACACTGCAGCCCTGCACTCTAACCACTGAGCTCCTCAAACCCACTGCCTTCCACACTGCAGCCCTGCACTCTAACCACTGAGCTACTCAAACCCACTGCCTTCCACACTGCAGCCCTGAAAACTTTTTTTTTGTTGTTTTTTTTTTTGTTTTAATCTTCCTGTTCAAACGGAAGTTCCACAGATAAAGAGTGCAATCAATCTTGTGCACAGCGCTGCAGAGGGGCGGAGGGGGGTCTAAACACCAACAGAAATGATTAAACGTGGGGTGGAGAAACTCTCGTCCTGGGCAGCTGTGATTGTCTTCAGCTGTGGTGGTGCTTCAGTGCAATCGCTTCAATATAAATGGAAATCAGCCTTGTGCTTGTATTGTATCGTCACCACATTGATCTGTCCTTGTGGCACAGCTGCCTGTCACTAAAAATACAATTCTGACTCATCCGGACCTTTAAAACACACGCAGGGGCGTCATTTTAGAAACGTCAAAATAAACTAATGTCAATCCAATAACGAACATTTCCACTGCGAGTCTTCCTCAATTTCTTCAGTCTAGACTTTGAGAAAGACTCTTAGTCTAAATGTTTTGGTTTGGTGTGTTCACTGTGGTTCTTTCAGTGGGGTCTGTTCACAGAGTGTTGAAGAGTTACGGTGAAGTTGGATGTTCTTGAGGTTGTTCTTGGAGGTGACAGCAATGGTCTGTGGCAGCCCGGTGAACGTCAAACTGTCAGTCAGAAATAAATTCAATAACTGGTATACTGCGAAGGCTGTGGCTTTCCCCCCAGTGTTTGTAAAGTAATACGCAGCAGGTTGTGGTAAATGCATTGTGAAGTGTAGCGAGGCTTGGTAAATGCACACTATCGAACCTGTGTGCCGTGTGTGTGTGTGTGTGTGTGTGTCCAGTCTCTGGAGGAATGAATCCACAGTCACTGATTCACTGTGGCTTTTCTGCTGCTGGTCAGGTTCCCAGTTCCTGTGTGTTTACCTTGCTTGCTCTTTGCAGTCTGAAATAGAAGGGGAGGGTGTGGAGTCAAGAGGACCAAGGATTTGCTAATGCTTGACTGAAGTTGCAGAGGATGCAAGTCCTCCGTGTGTCCCTCCCTCTGCATACAGCACAGTGTTCACAACACACTCCAAATGAGCAAAAGTTGAACTAAGCAATGATGAGGGCGGCAGCTGAAACGTGCCTCTGAATCTGAGACACGGGGAGAATGATTGGTGGAGCACAGCTTTAAAGATTTAATGCATTATAGAATGGCCGCAGTTAATTGCGTGGCGCGAGCCGAGCCCTGCAGGAATATGAGTTATAAAACCCCTGTGTTTAATGGAAAGTGATTCTGGTAGCGGGAGATGAGAGGTGGAAGATAATTTGCAGTTAGGAAGGGTGACCCCTGGCAGGAGATGACAGGCGGGTGGGTGAAATCATTTATGTATGAGTCTGTAGGAAGTGTGTGTGTGTTTCTCTGTGCCTGTCTTTGTGTGTGTGTTGTGTGTGTGTGTGTGTATGTATTCATGTGTTTCTCTCTCTTTGTGTGTGTGTTTCTCTGCCTGTCTTTGTGTGTGTATTCATGTGTTTCTCTCTCTTTGTGTGTCTGTGCATTCCTGTGTTTCTCTGTGTGTATGTGTGTGTGTGTGTGTGTGTGTGTGTGTGTATTCCTGTGTTTCTCTGTGTTTGTGTGTGTCTGTGTGCGTGTGTGTATGTGCGTAGTGCAGGGCATCCTAGAATCAGGCAGCTGAGAGTTTCTCTGTGTTTTGAACTCACCAGTGGAAGAGATTGGGGTCAGGCTCTCTGTTTGCATTGATGTGGAACCAACCTCATTTACCTGGAATAAAAAAAGCATCTACAAACACAAGTGAAATACCCAGAAAGAGAGGTGTCAAGCCTGGGTGGGACAGCACTGGGAGTGCGGTGGTGTGGCCATCACGTCCTAGGTTGTTGTTTTTTTCTTAGTTAGATTTCAGTCCTGTTGTTCAGTCTTGTGTCTCCAGACCCCTGGGCTGCCAGGCCTGAGAGTGCCCTGCCTCACTGACCCCGTTCTTGTTGAATCTGGTTATTGATCTGTAGTTCTCATATCTGACCCAGCAAGCCTATTACTCACACCTGTGGGTTTTCAGTCGATTTAAAAAAATAATTGATCAATTAATCTTGTCTCCCTGAGTGCGTGTGTCAAAAATGGTGGGTGATAAAAAACAGTGAAATCTTGAAAGATGGTGAAGGCTACTTCTGAAGACCTTGGCTAACTTCCAATTACATGCAAGCAGGTAGAACTGTCAAGCTACATGCAAGCAGGTAGAACTGTCAAGCTACATGCAAGCAGGTAGAACTGTCAAGCTACATGCAAGCAGGTAGAACTGTCAAGCTACATGCAAGCAGGTAGAACTGTCAAGCTACATGCAAGCAGGTAGAACTGTCAAGCTACATGCAAGCAGGTAGAACTGTCAAGCTACATGCAAGTAAATGTGTGTATATTCAAGATTACCTGGCAGTATGGACCAGTTGCAGTGAAGGGCATTATGTGGATACTTTTGTATTACAGTACTTGCCTTTCAATATAATTTCATGTCACCAGGAAATAGGTGTGATTAATCAGGTGGCTCTGATGATTAATGGATCAATAGAAAATGCAGGATTAAGAGCCTGGTTTACTGTATTTGTATTTGCGTTGGGAACAGAAAGAGCCGTTTCCACACGGCTCGGCTGGGAAAGGAACGCCCCAATTAACGATAACGAGGAGCAATTAGCTGACAGTGGCTCGGGGGCTCCTTTCGAAAGGTCAAGGAGAGACGTTAGGATTAAACAACCCGATGGACACTAGAGCAGGACCGCGTACAGTACGAGGGGAGTGCGAGAGCGCCTCTCTGTTATTACGAACGCGCTGTCAGTCTTTCTGACAGAGCCTCGTCTGTTTCTGGCGAGTCTTTTCGCTGGCTCTTTGGCACAGTGAAATGGCGCGGCCTCTCAGCCCGCTGAATGGAGTGGAGAGGCGAGGACTATAACACGGCGCAGAGATGCGAGTCTGTCGGTATCATTAACCCGTCAGCCGCTAGAGGAGATCCATTGCAGCGGCAGGAAAGGAACCGAAGCGCTATTTTTTAATGCTGGGATGGAAATAATACTCTTACTGCAAAGCGATTTCACTCGCCCCAGGGTTAAATACGAGTTTGATTAGCTGCAGTGTATCGGATACAAGCTCCGGTGTGTGCCTTATTAAACTCAGAGGAAAACCAGGAAGGGATCAATCAAACTGCTAAGCAATGGGAGTCCGAAATTAACACAGATTAATATACTGTATAAAAAGTATAAGCACAATAATAATAATAATAATAATAATAATAATAATAATAATAATAATAACCCAGCGCATTGTCTCGCTCTGTGCATGTCACTCGCAGACCGCATCTCGAGCACGATCCAGTTTGTTCAGCTATAGGAAGGTGTGTAGTTTGTGTTAGATTGTGTAATAGGTAGTTTGTTGTTGTTGTTTGTTGTTGTTGTTGTTGATGATGATGATGATGATGATGATGATGATGATTCAAGCGATGCGTTTTCCTCACATAGGGGAAAGTGTGGTCCAGTGGTTAAAGAAACAGGCTTCAAATCCCAGCTCAACCACTGACTGACTCGCTGTGTGTGACCCCGAGCGAGTCACTGAACCCTGCTTGTGTTGCGTCTATGGGGTGAGACATTGTTGTAAGAGACGCTGCAGCTGGTGCACAGTTCACACACCCTAGTCTCCTATCTTGCAAAGCGCTTTGTGATGGTGGTCCACTCTGAAAGGCCTTATATGAAGATTATTACTATGACCCTTTTTATAAAATGTTCCCCGCACATGAAAGACAGACATGTTTATAGATATTAGACTTTTAATGGAAAACTTCAGATATTTTACAATCAAGCTCAACAATGAAGCGTAAACAGAATATCGAACAACACAGGATTCTATAGAGCGTGTTCTAGAAAGAAGCGTTCGAGTCCTAGGCGAGGTCTCCGTGATTGATTCAATTCTAATTTAATTTTTTTTAATTTATTTTTTTTATTTTTTTGCAGTTCAGTTGGCACATGGACACGTTGCGTCTTTGTGTGGGTTGATTTTGTCGTGAGTCTGTTCTCTCGGCTCCTCCGTGTGCTCATTATTATCATGTCATTACCCACCTATTTTCTTTGCGAGTGCATCTTAACAATTAAGCGTGTAGCAGCTGAAAGAGAGAGGTAACAGGAGGGGTTTTACAAATAAACAATAACTCATAATTAAAACTTCACACGCGACAACACGGCGTTCTATCTTAAATCTCCTTAAATAAATATATAATAATAATAATAATAATAATAATAATAATAATAATAATAATAATAATAATAATAATAATAATAATTTGTACAGAGTCATCTGGAGCAAAATGATTTTGATACAGGATTTTGTAATCCTATGTTTTGTATCAAGATTACTTTTATCTGGAAAATGTTGCTCAGTTTTGTCAGCAAATGCCTCTGCTGGATTACTCTGCTCCAGATTACACACAATTCTTTTTTGTTTGTTTTTTATTTTATTTTTTTCCGGGGGAGCTGTTCTACCTGCCGCACAGCGGCACCGAGGCCACCCTGTCCATCTGTATGATCACCAGCGGCGATTCGGCGACTTTGTTCTTGCGTGTGAAGTGGGAGCGGACCGGGCTGATCCTCCGGAAAGAGGGCGTTACTTTGCGCAGCAGCTCCCCGAGCAGGGCCCTGAACTCGCGGCGAATCAGGCAGTACAGGACGGGGTTGAGGCAACTGTTGGTGTGAGCCAGGCAGACGGTCAGCGGGAAGACGTACGCCTGCGCGTTATAGAAAGCCTTGCTGAAGGGGACCAGGTCGAACTTGATGAACACCCCCCACAGCGTCAGAGCCTGGTTGGGGAGCCAGCAGAGGAAGAAGGAGAGGACCACGACAGTGACGGACCTGGTGACCTTGGAGCGCCGCTGGTGGTGGCTGCTCTCGCTGCCCGCCCCCCGCACCCTCCTGCTGAGCACGAAGCGGAGCAGCAGGATGTAGCAGAGAGAGATGATCACCAAGGGGATGACGAAGCCCAGCAGCACTTTCTGCGTCTGGTAGAGCCCCAGCAAGATCTGTGGGTCCCAGCCGGAGTCCGGGAAGCGCACCAGACACAGCTCCTCGTCCGTCACCAGAGCCGTGGTGGAGTAGATGGCGTGCGGGAGGGTGGCGAGCAGGGAGACCAGCCAGATGAGCAGGCTGACCCACTTGGTGGAGCAGGCGCAGGGGTGTGGGCGCATCTTCAGCGAGGACGCGACGGAGCAGTAGCGCGCCACGCTCATGGCGGTGAGGAAGAACACGCTGGCGTACATGCTCATGGTGGTGACGGAGCTGACGATTTTGCACATCACCTTCCCGAACGGCCAGCGGAAGTCCATGGCCGTGTCCACCGCCCAGAAGGGCAGCGTCAGGACGAATTGGAAGTCGGTGACGGCCAGGCACATGACGAAGAAGTTGACGGTGGAGCGCTTCTTCTTGTGCTGGGAGTAAAGCAGATAGAGCACCAGCATGTTCCCCACCAACCCTAGCGCGCACACCACGGAGTACACCGTGGCGATGACGATGCGGATGGCTTTGGAGCCATCGCCGTGGATCTCCGACTCGTCCATGGTGAGGTACCTCAGCCAGTCCAGCAAGGTCTGGTTGCTGGTCCTGTTGAAGCCCAAACCCACCCCGTTCCCCTCCTGCTCCGCTCCGCTGCCGCAGCAATTGATAGGCACAGCAAACGGGACTGCTTCCGTGTCGTTCTGAACTTTGCTTTTCTGCATTGTGCAATTGAAAAGATATGTCCAAATGTATCAATAATACAATTAATAATATACTGCTAGTAATAGTTAACTAAGTAAATACATAAGCATCGCTCACTTTGTATCTTCTCTGGCTCTTTTGCGCTTGCTTTCCGTTGCCGGGGTTGTTTTTCTGTGTGCGGGTTGCTGTGTTTGATTCGTCTTCGGTTTCGCTCTCTCTTCTCACCTGAGCCCCTGAGCGGCTTTGCGCTCTTTTATACTAGCCCGTCACCGCGCATGCTCGTTGCCGCTGTCCAAGGTGCTGAAAGAACCTGCCGAATCCCCCGCTCACCCACCCGCAGCCTCCGCACTGTCAGAGCAGCTGGGACTAGACTTAACAAGCCGGCACGGAACAGGGATGCCGTGATACAAGCAGATGGCTATGAGGGCTGTAGTTCTCGGGGATACTCTGGATCGATGGCATAATGAATAATATACCACTCAAACTCGCAACTGGTTTGTTCGTTTCGCGTCCTTGTCTTGCATTCTCAACCCATCCCCTTACCGTGTTGATCGTTCCAGTTTTTATATAGCGCGTTTCCCATTCATGTATCCTCGTGTGTAGGAAGATACACAGTGCAAAGGGAAGGGCTGCGTGCAGAGTCGCCTCTCCGTGCGGGCTGATTGTACAGTGCCGTGCAGACTCTGTCAGAAAGATCACTCAGGCAGCGCTTTGAAACAAAGCAACAGCTGTAGACTTTCCTCTTGTTTATTCAGCGCGCTTTCTTCTCCAGTGTTATTTATAGTTAAACTTATTTATAATGCAAACCCTTCCTCGGCGTAGTAATAGCCTGTGTTTGCATGCACACTGCCGCTGCAGTGGCGCTCACATGAACGGGAATAAGTTACGCGCTTGATTGAATGCTTTGCTGACCTGGCCCGATGCCTGCCTGTAGCGCACTTTTGGCCAGACAGGCTATTGACATCGTCGTGCTTCGGGCACGTGGTATTCAACTCTTGACTGAATTGCACGTGCACAGTGAAATGTTTAAGAACAGAACACACGATGTTAGGCACGTGATTTTAAAAACACCCCGAGCTTGCTCTGGAAAGACGCTCGCCAGCTCAGTTTGCGGATATCAGCAGAAACAGGAACACTTTGCATTAAATGTAGAGGCGCTGTAATCACACTGCAGTGGCTTGTGTAGCTACACAGTAACGGCATTGCAAACACACAGCCCCGTGACATGCAGCGCAGGTACAACTGCCAACGTTAACGTAACAAGGAAAGCTATTTTACACAGCACGGCTTGAGCTGCAATGACCTTGCAGTTAGAGACGCTTCATGTGAAGTGTTTCCACTAAGATACAGTTCTGGGCAACACGGAGGCGTGCTGCATTAGACTTTGCTATTTCTGGGGAAAAACTAAAACTAAACAAAAAAAAAACGAGGACAAACTTTCTCCAAATCTGGGCCAAATAGATCTTCTTAAAGAGATCGTGTATCGCTTGCCAAGGAGCCGTTCTATTCCCTTTAGTTACAAACACGCACCGGGGTTTAGATGTCGCTCAGAGGAC
>NC_054559.1:20162824-20267824 GCF_017654505.1 Polyodon spathula
AACAAAGCCGCTCTCATGACTCCTTCCTGAGCCAGATGTTTATTCAGAGCAGGTTGCTGGTGAGCAGGGAGATGGCTCATTTCAGAAACATGTTCATATTTCATTGCATCTGAGCAATAAAGGCTGCTGACCTTATCACTATGCATGAAGCTTCAAATGCCTGCCAGCAAGCCCGGGCGAGGGGGGCGAGGGGGGGGGCAGGAGCAGGAGATCATTTGCTCAGGTCATTTCATTGAGCCGATCTGGAATTCAATCCTGAGACGGGACATGGCCTCAGGCCAGTGATGAATACATTTTCATTTTTGTATTCGTTTCTGCTTTGCAGACGTTTCCTCAATTCTTTTCATCTACGGTTAGTATTACTCTAAACACTCCATTCTCAGCTCTGCAGCATTCCCTGCAGTAGCGGGTGATATTCACTGTTCATCAGCCCTGCCCCTCTGAGCAGCATGCTCTCACACTTGCCCCTCTGAGCGGCATGCTCTCACACTTGCCCCTCTGAGCGGCATGCTTTCACACTTGCCTCTGAGTGGCATGCTCTCACATTAGCCTTTGAGCGGCATGCTCTCACACTTGCCTCTGAGCAGCATGCTCTCACACTTGCCTCTGAGCGGCATGCTCTCACACTTGCCTCTGAGCGGCATGCTCTCACACTTGCCTCTGAGCGGCATGCTCTCACACTTGCCTCTGAGCGGCATGCTCTCACACTTGCCTCTGAGCGGCATGCTCTCACACTTGCCTCTGAGCGGCATGCTCTCACACTTGCCTCTGAGCGGCATGCTCTCACACTTGCCTCTGAGCGACATGCTCTCACACTTGCCTCTGAGCGGCATGCTCTCACACTTGCCTCTGAGCGGCATGCTCTCACACTTGCCTCTGAGTGGCATGCTCTCACACTTGCCTCTGAGCATCATGCTCTCACAGTCTTATTACAAGCCAGTGTTTCTCAGTTTAATACCCTGGAGCAACATTCCTCAGCAGACTGCAGAAGCAGCAGAGTCTGCCGCTACTAGAAGGGATAAACAGGACAGAGGGTTGCAGCTGAGTGCTCCAGCTTCGCACCACCCCGGCAGACCCTGCTCACACTAATTTATTTACAGAAGCTTTTAAGATGATTTCTTCTGATCCGAGCGCAGCGATCCTCAAAAATGCATCAAAGCTCAGATCGTATCTTTCCTCGCAGAAACAGCAGAGTGCAACGTGAAAGGTCAGGGCTGCAAAACATTATTACAGCGCTGGCATTACCCAGCACACAATAATAATATTAGGATTGAGCAGCAGTGTGAAACACTCCGCTCTCTGCTCTCCAGGGCTGGCATTACTCTCGTTACGATTGCTCTAATCTAAGATGTCTGGCACACTTTCTCCCTGTGATTCTAATAAGGAACGCCAAAGCCTGGAGAGAGATTACAAAGGCTGCACAGAAGCCTTGAATTGATATTTCCTCTCTGTTTCCTCTCTGGAGTTTACCATTCAAGCGTTTTAAGTGCGCTGTGTTGTGAGTGAATGACATTTCTTTAAAGTGTTTAGAAGTGCAGTAAAAAAAAAAAAAAAATTAGAAAACAAGACTTGCAGTTTTAAAAGCAGCAACGGCTGTCCTTCACAGATCTGTGCTCTCCTTTCCATTCCATTAGCTCTGCTGAGTCAGGGGGGTGGAAAGCTGCTCTCTGCCCGGGTGCACTGATGGAATTGAAGATGTGAGGGCACGCATGAGAGACAGGCAGCACTGCACTGCACATGCACCATGCAGGACCACTGTGCAATTCAAAATCCACTGCAATTACACTGTGACTGGAACTGGAACTGCAATTGGACCCAGGTCTGGCCACCAGATCCTCAGCCCACTCAGTTATTCACTGCACAGACCAGGCCCTGAGAAAGGGTTACCAGGGTACCTGTGCAAAAGTCATTTTGCAGCTCTCTGTGCTTTGCAATGCTTACCCATGCTGTATTACACTTTTTAAGGCAAATATTAGTTTGTGTTTTGTATTTACATTGAACTGTGTTCTATAGGTGTGTGTGTGTGTGTGTGTGTGTGTGTGTCGCTCTCAGTTGCTACAGTAACCGGTTATGTGCCAAGACGCGCGGTTGGGAAATTTAAATTATCGGCGTCTGCCGGTGATAAGGGTGCAATTAGTAAAGGTCTGTGTCGCTTCGGCTTCGTTATCACTGCGCTCAGTCTCTCCTAACCCACACCGGGAAATGCAATGCCTCCGCGGCTCCGATGCCATGGTGATGAGGGGGACACTAGTTCCGATATCGGCGGGTGCATCTGACAGCTGTTTCTGTAGATACCGGCGCCTCTGACAGGCTGTATTGAGATGTAAAGCAGCGAAGCGCGGCGCAGAGGCGAGGTCGAGATTCAATCGGGAGCGCGCAGGCGCAAAGAGAGTGAATGGAAAAGACCGGGCAAGATCAACAAAAGAGCAGTAAACAAATACACCGGAACTCTTTAATTATGTAGTCTTGATCTGACCTGATCCCAGGAGGTCTCCGGTTCAAATCCCGGCTCAGCTACATGACCCAGAGCAAGTCACTGAACCTCCTTGTGTTCCGCCCTTCGGATGAGGCGTGAAACAAACGCAGCGGTATTGCAAGCGATCATGACGCATAGGTCACCATTATCTGCAAGTCGCGTTGGATGCGTGAATGAATATCAAGACAGCTTTCACCAGGTTAATGGGAAGCGCATCAATCACGCAGCGGCGGTTTATCGATTCACCTGCCCCAGCAGTGTCAGCAGGGTGTAGCGACACCGATGTGTTTTACTTACAAGTGTTCCCGGTGTAAAAAGGGTTTTAAACTGTTTTGTCTAAAAGCATAAAAGGCATGCTGATAAAACGTGACACTGGGCAAGAGTGCGAGTTGCAGGCACACTGAAAGCTACACTAGAACCAGGGCAGTCTTAACCCGACCTGACCTGACCTCCACCAGGACCCGGACCGGCGCTGATGGGTGGAACGGCCTGCTCTCGTTCGGGAACCTTCTTAATGTTCAGGGTTGTTTCTCTTCGGTTATTTTCATTGCGTTGTGGTTTGAAAGCTTTCCAAGTCCTTGGGGATGCGAGAAGAGGCGCTCTTGTTAAACTAGCGTTGGCATCTCAAGGACTTTTCTTTCCCGTGTTTGAAAGCACTTAACGATTCACAAAAAAAAAAAAAAAAAAAAAAAACATGCAATGTTCATCATAATAATAAAAAAAACGCAGTTAATCCGCAGGAAACAAGGACAACTACAGGCAGACAGAGCGGCGCCAGAAAATAGTGAGTGAGAGGAGGGAGAGAGAGGACAGGGGGTCCGGGAGACAGGAGCGAGTCCGGGGAGAGGAGGGTCAGTCCGCAGGCCACTCAGAAGAATAGTTTCGTTGTAGAAAGCTGTGTGTATTCATTCTGCAGTCTTCAGTGTAAACAGCACGATATTTAACACAAATGGCTGGTTGATGGCTGTATTGTGTGGTTGGTGGCTGTATTGAGTGGTTGGTGGCTGTATTGAGTGGTTGATGGCTGTATTGAGTGGTTGGTGGCTGTATTGAGTGGTTGGTGGCTGTATTGAGTGGTTGATGGCTGTATTGAGTGGTTGGTGGCTGTATTGAGTGGTTGATGACTGTATTGAGTGGTTGATGGCTGTATTGAGTGGTTGGTGGCTGTATTGAGTGGTTGATGGCTGTATTGAGTGGTTGGTGGCTGTATTGAGTGGTTGGTGGCTGTATTGAGTGGTTAATGACTGTATTGATTGGTTGGTGGCTGTATTGAGTGGTTGATGGCTGTATTGAGTGGTTGGTGGCTGTATTGAGTGGTTAATGACTGTATTGAGTGGTTGGTGGCTGTATTGAGTGGTTAATGACTGTATTGAGTGGTTGGTGGCTGTATTGAGTGGTTGATGGCTGTATTGAGTGGTTAATGACTGTATTGAGTTGTTGATGGCTGTATTGAGTGGTTGGTGGCTGTATTGAGTGGTCGATGGCTGGTTGATGACTGTATTGAATGGTTGGTGGCTGTATTGAGTTGTTGATGGCTGTATTGAGTGGTTGGTGACTGTATTGAGTGGTTAATGACTGTATTGAGTGGTTGATGACTGTATTGAGTGGTTGGTGGCTGTATTGAGTGGTCGATGGCTGGTTGATGACTGTATTGAGTGGTTGGTGGTTAAAACTTCATAAAATACCTTTCCCTTACTCCAAGGACAGGATAGATATCCCTCTTGCTGCAGTCCGGTCAACGTGGCATTGAAAGAACAAAGGAGAGAAAGAATGGCAGTAGTTTTTAAATGTATATTTAATGGTTACAATTTACAACAAAATATATTTATCTTTCAATAACCAAAACAAAAGTAAAGCATAAAAAATACAAAGAAATGATTGTGCGATTACATCATCATAGGAGAATCTTAACATTGTTAATGTCGTTTATTCAGAAGTACAGCTTCTAGACCCTAAAAGGACCCCCCCCTCACCACTCCACTGTGTTTATTCTCGACTCCCCATTCAGAATGAAATAAGAATTAACACAGCACTCTAGCAGTTACAGAACATGTCTATAGAGACACAGTGGCTATAGCAAAACCAGTGCTATTCACTTTTAACAGTGAATTTAAAATAAAAAAATAAAAAAACACAAGACCAAAAAAAACAAAAACAAGGCAAACAAGACAAACACGTTATATTACAATTCTGAAAAGAGTAAATTAGGAAATAAACAGGTTGATAATAATAGGTTTTAGATGTGTAGTGTTGCGTTTTACAGTGTGGTGTGCGTTGTTATGTGTTGTGTAGCACTGTTCTGTGTGTGTGTGTTGTGTTCAGTAGCTCTATTGGATCATGCTGCGCTGTCACATCTCGTCCGCATGCACAGGCCCTGCCCCCTGCTTCACTCCGCTCCCGCTCCACCTCAAGGTGGTCACTCTGCGGCCAGTGATGGGGTCAGCGCCGCTTAACCCTTCGGGCTCCAGGACCTCGGCCTGGCTGGCGTTCAGGGCGGAGTCAATGAGGCCGTGCCCCTTCAGCAACTTCTCGAGTGACGACATGGTGCCCGGACCCTCCCCCTGCTCCGGCGCAGAGTAGACGTGGTCGTGAGCCACGGCGTGGAAAACACGAGAGGACTCGACGCCGTGGAGTGAGCGGGACTGCACTGTAGAGACAGAGACAGGGAAACATTGGAACTGCCTGCAGTGTCGTATACTCTCAATACTGCACTGTGCAAATACAGGACACTATCATACAAAACACCACAGCTTCCTAGAGCATAGTACAGTACACTCTGCAGCGTACTCCAGGAATCCACCTCCTGCCTGCAGGCCAGTCTGATTTGACACAATGAGAGGCTAGTGAATGAGCCCACTGTCTGTGCCACCTAACCCCCCAGACTGGAACCCAGATCTCCAGAGGAAGGTGAAAGGCAGCAAGCTCTTGAACTAGCTTGGTGAGCTGAGTCTGACTGACGGACTGACCTCGCACCGGAATGAAGTCTCCTCCCTCCTGGGCCACCTGGCTGTCGGAGAACGGGCGCAGGCTGGGGAAGAGGATTAAGGAGAAGGAGAGGAGCAGCACCTGGAGGGAGGGAGAGGGAGGTCCATCTTTATTCACTGCCAACCGACCAATCAACAGTTCATCCCTCTATCGGACAGGCATGTCAGGAGCATTGCATGTGTGTGTGTGTCAGTGTGTATGTGTGTGTGTGTGTGTGTCAGTGTGTGTGTGTGTCACTGTGTGTGTGGGGGGTGGGGGGGGGCGGTGCAGGATCTCACCAGGATGCAGGTTCCAGTCTGCGCTGTCTTGTTGGAGCCGTGCATCACCAGGGCCTGCAGCTTCCTGAGCTGCGTTATCAGAGACCTGCACAGACACACAATATTCATCAACAACATCAGGGTGCATTCATATTCGTATTCAATTTCGGTTGTGTGAATAGCTGTATTCATTACAGTTTCATTAGCAATGCTATTGGTTGTGTGAATAGCTGTATTCATTACAGTTTCAGTAGCAATGCTATTGGTTGTGTGAATAGCTGTATTCATTACAGTTTCAGTAGCAATGCTATTGGTTGTGTGAATAGCTGTATTCATTACAGTTTCAGTAGCAATGCTATTGGTTGTGTGAATAGCTGTATTCATTACAGTTTCATTAGCAATGCTATTGGGTGTGTGAATAGCTGTATTCATTACAGTTTCAGTAGCAATGCTATTGGTTGTGTGAATAGCTGTATTCATTACAGTTTCATTAGCAATGCTATTGGTTGTGTGAATAGCTGTATTCATTACAGTTTCATTAGCAATGCTATTGGTTGTGTGAATAGCTGTATTCATTACAGTTTCAGTAGCAATGCTATTGGGTGTGTGAATAGCTGTATTCATTACAGTTTCATTAGCAATGCTATTGGGTGTGTGAATAGCTGTATTCATTACAGTTTCAGTAGCAATGCTATTGGTTGTGTGAATAGCTGTATTCATTACAGTTTCAGTAGCAATGCTATTGGTTGTGTGAATAGCTGTATTCATTACAGTTTCAGTAGCAATGCTATTGGTTGTGTGAATAGCTGTATTCATTACAGTTTCATTAGCAATGCTATTGGGTGTGTGAATAGCTGTATTACGGTCAGTGAGGTTCTGACTCACGTGTTGCGCTTCTCCAGCTGGAAAACCTTCCTCTGGAGCTCCTGGTTCTGAGCATTGCAGGCAGACATCCTGCAGAAATAACACAGCACAGACATTTATCACTTGTGCCATTGATCACTCTACACAGCTGTGAACTAGCCATCAACCACTCAATACAGCCATCAACCACTCAATACAGCCATCAACCACTCAATACAGCCATCAACCACTCAATACAGCCATCAACCACTCAATACAGCCATCAACCACTCAATACAGCCATCAACCACTCAATACAGCCATCAACCACTCAATACAGCCATCAACCACTCAATACAGCCATCAACCACTCAATACAGCCATCAACCACTCAATACAGCCATCAACCACTCAATGCAGCCACCAACCACTCAATACAGCCATCAACCACTCAATACAGCCATCAACCAGCCACCAGCCACTCAATACAGCCATCAACCAGCCACCAACCACTCAATACAGCCATCAACCACTCAATACAGCCATCAACCACTCAATACAGCCATCAACCACTCAATACAGCCATCAACCACTCAATACAGCCATCAACCACTCAATACAGCCATCAACCACTCAATACAGCCATCAACCACTCAATACAGCCATCAACCCCTCAATACAGCCACCAACCCCTCAATACAGCCATCAACATCAACCACTCAATACAGCCATCAACCACTCAATACAGCCATCAACCCCTCAATACAGCCATCAACCCCTCAATACAGCCATCAACCCCTCAATACAGCCATCAACCACTCAATACAGCCATCAATACAGCCACCACTCAATACAGCCATCAACCCCTCAATACAGCCATCAACCCCTCAATACAGCCATCAACCCCTCAATACAGCCATCAACCCCTCAATACAGGCACCAAGCACTGAATACAGCCATCAACCAGCTATCGAACAAACATGCAAACCCAACACACGCACACACTGCAGTGAGCAGGGAGTCAGTCCAGAGCTGAGCCTCCCTCAGGGTCTCGCTCTGCGGCTCGTACCGGCTCTCCAGCCCGTCAATGTACTCCTTCTTCTTCTTGCGGCTCTCCTGGGCCGACTGCTTGTTGCGGATCTTCCTGCGGATCTTCTTCAGGATGCGCTCCTCGTACTGCGGGAACAGGGAGGAGGAGTGAGGAGAGGGAGCGGGCTGGGCAGAGTGTGTGCGTGTGCGTGTGTGTGTGTGAGACAGTGTTACCTTGGTGAGCGGTAGCTGGCTGGGCAGGCTCACTCCCTCCTTGGCCAGCAGTTTCTTCTCATCCTCATTCAGAACCAGATCCTGAAAGGGCTGCTGGGATTGCTGCTGAGGCTGCTGGGAAGAAACAGACACTGCTCAAGTAACAGGGAGTCAAACCAGACAACCAGACAACCCGGTAATCCCCACGAGGGACAGAGCCTCCCCATTGCCACTGGATTGGATTCTGACATGTAGCGCTGCTCTTGAAAATCCTGATGATAAACAAGCAAAAAACCTGAAGAGGGCTGATCAGGGTAAATGGATGCAATGAAGTGGACTGGGAGCCTGTGCTGGCTGTCTCTGGAGCCCCCCGACTCGGGTGCAAGTATATCAGTAATCACGTTTCATCCCCAGTGAGATGAAAAGCACAGAATTATACTGACACAATTAGATTCTGAGCATGTGGGTTATTATAATGGCAAAGAAACTCATCACAGCATGATAATCAGAGGGTTTTAGTTCAATCATAATCACAATCATTAATAACTTCTAAACGATCAGTCAGAAACTGAGGGTAAAACTTATAAACAAACTGTTAATGTCAAGTAGACAAAAGTTCTGGCTGATCCTTTCCCTCACCAACTCGGAGGTGTTTGAAAGCAGCAGGTCCTTCACTGTGAGTGGGAACATCTCGAAACCAGCTTGCTGCAGACGCACTCCCAGCCCGGGCTGAGAGAGGAAAGAGGAGTCCCAGCCCTCTGAGGAGAGGAGAGGGTTAATAAACTGAAGAGGAGGAGAGAGGGGTGGGGGATGTGTATAGTGAGTGTGTATAGCAGTATGTATACGTGCATTGTGTATGGCTTTGTGCAGAATCTATAGAGGCATGTTTGCGGTGTCTATAGCAGTGCAGTGTCTATAGCAGTCTCATTCCCAGCTCAGTGTCTATAGCAGTTCCATACACAGTTTAGTGTTTGAGTGTGTATAGCAGTGCAGCGTCTATAGCAGTGTTTGAGTGTGTATAGCAGTGCAGTGTCTATAGCAGTGTTTGAGTGTGTATAGCAGTGCAGTGTCTATAGCAGTCCCGTACCCAGGTCGATGGTGATGTCGGGCTCCAGCATGTCCATGGCCTGGGGGGGCTCAGTGCTGGCAGTGCCCAGGCAGGGGTGTTCGTTTTTGGTCTGGGCAGGCTGGTAAACGGCTGGGCTGTCAGGGGTCTGGCAGTGCTGCGGACTGTCCAGCTGGTCAGAGTGGGGGTCCTCAGAGATGCCGCTGTCACTGGTGGCCGGTGACCACAAGGGGGAGCTGGACACTGAGTCACCCGCACCCAGCAGAGAGTTGAGGAAATCATTACTGTCAGGATTGATCAGGAGCTGTGGAGACAGGGAGAGAGAGGGGGGGAGAGGGAGGGAGGGAGTGAGAGAGGGAGTGAGAGAGGGAGAGAGAGAGAAAGAGAAGGAAAGGGAGAGAGAAAGAGAGGGAGGGAGAGGGAGAGGGGGAAGGAGAAGGAGAGGAAGAGGGAGAGGGAGAGAGAGAGGGAGAGAGAGAGAGAAGGAGTGAGATAGAGAGGGGAAGAGACAGGGAAAGAGAAAGGGGGAGAGAGGGAATGAGACAGTGAGAAGGTAGAGAGGAGGGTCAGTGTGTAGAAGAGAAAGAGACAAATAATAAAGAGGCACACAGACAGACAGACAGACAGACACGTGGTCAGGTTTCTGCTGTGACTCACGTTCTGCTCTGTGATTGGCCAGCCCTGTGCGTTGCCGTGGTGAGCCACTGTCCCCCCTAAGCCCTCGTTGCGGAGGATCCCGTCCTGCTGGTCGAAGAGTAGGTCAAGCAGCTCCATCCCACCCAGCTCACAGCCCCCTGACCCCTGGGGGAGAGGAGGAGGGGAGAGGGGTCATCAGAGACCAGCCAGCCCTGCAGCCTTTCATAGCAGGCTGGGTGACAGCTTTAAAACCAGAACAGACACTGGGGCTGGCAGGGAAGCACACATCCTGCACTCAACGTTTTCATTTCAAAACCGTGTTTGTTCATTTATGTTTAAAGATTATAGGGGTGTGGCCTGTGTCCTCATAAGGTAGGTTGTGTCTCACACACACACACACACACACACACACACACACACACACTCACACACACACACACACACACACATTTACACACACACTCTCACACACACATGCACAGCACTGTGCCAGCTCCAGATCTACTGCCTTGCTCAGGTCAGTCCCAGCCGGAGCCTGTTCCAGCAGCACTGACAGGGGCGCCATCTAGTGTGCAAACAACGCAATAACAGGACGATCCCTTATAAAAGTTCCCCACAGTGAAAGTGCAGCACAGTGTAATACAGCACCGTGTAATACAGCACAGTGAAAGCATGGTATAGAATGGGTAAGCATTGTAAAATGACAGTGCTGAGTTACTGCGGTAACTCAGGGATCAGTTGCTAATATTATTAGATGTCAGATGATGGATTTCAAAGCCCTGGTCAGCACTCCTCTATGGGGAGCGGGCAGTGATAGAAACTGGTTCCAGTTTCTCATTCCCACAGCTGTGAGAGAGTCTCTATCCTGCGCAGAAGCAATGGACTAAGAGCACAAACAAGGGCTGATCAGCAACAGCACAAACAGGGTCATTACTGAGTGATGCCTGATTACTGGGCTGTAAACGAGGGAGAGGTCCAGGACAATGAGTCAGGAGTGAGAGAGGAGGAGGAGGAGGTCAAACCCAACACCCACTTCAGGAATGTGTGCACAGGCACCATGCTGGTCCAATGGCTACACAATGCAGTGACCAGAGTTTCCCCTGGTTTGCTATGATTTTCAATATGCTTCTCATAGCTCTCTTGGCTTTACAATGCTTACCCATTCTTTACCATGCTTCCACTCTCCCCTCATCATCTCTCCTTCTCTCCTCCCTAACTTCATCCTCCTCTCTGACTCCCCTTCTCTCCTCTTCCCTCTTCATCCTCCTCTCTTACTCCCCTTACTTCTCCTCTCCTCTCCCCTCTTCATCCTCCTCTCTTACTCCCCTTCTCTCCTCTCCCCTCTTCATCCTCCTCTCTTACTCCCCTTCTCTCCTCTCCCCTCTTCATCCTCCTCTCTTACTCCCCTTCTCTCCTCTCCCCTCTTCATCCTCCTCTCTTACTCCCCTCCTCTCATCTCCCCTCTTCATCCTCCTCTCTTACTCCCCTTTTCCTCTCATCTCCCCTCTTCATCCTCCTCTCTTACTCCCCTTCTCTCCTCTCCCCTCTTCATCCTCCTCTCTTACTCCCTTTCTCCTCTCATCTCCCCTCTTCATCCTCCTCTCTTACTCCCCTTCTCTCCTTTCCCCTCTTCATCCTCCTCTCTTACTCCCCTCCTCTCATCTCCCCTCTTCTTCCTCCTCTCTTACTCCCCTTCTCTCCTCTTCATCCTGCCCCTCTTCATCCTCTCTCTTACTCCCTTTCTCCTCTCATCTTGCCTCTTCATCCTCCTCTCTTACTCCCCTTCTCTCCTCTCCCCTCTTCATCCTCCCCTCTTCATCCTCCTCTCTTAGTCCCCTTCTCCTCTCCCCTCTTCATCCTCCTCTCTTAGTCCCTCTACCCTCTTCCTGCCCCTCTGCTAAAACTGCCACCAAGAAAAAGTATCATATTTTTTACAATACGGTTGTGTTTTTTTTGTTGGTGAAACCCAAAATTTCAAGCAGTTCTGTGGGAGCCCCTTTCTATTATGTAACCGCTGAAGGTATTTTGAGCCACTGTTTCAACCTCTCTGTGGTCTATTCCACAAATCAAAACAGTGGATCAAAAATGCCTTCAACATTTAAATAAAGTAAAGAGGCTGTACTTACCTTCAGAGTACTACTTTTATAGTGTTGGAACCTGGCTTGTGAAATGCTGCCTGACGCTTGTGTGAACTGAGATAGAGAGCGATGCATTGTTTTGCGTTGAAAGCCCGATTGTTTTTGGAGTGAGGTTGGTTTGGTATCAAGATTTAGAGTTTGAACCTTTTTTTAATGAGCATTAGACACACAAACACAATGATCCCCCCCCCCCCCCCCACACACACACACACAGAGATACACTCACATGTAGAGACACACACACACACTCACACACTCACACACACACACACACACACACACAATAACACACACACACACACACACACACCAACACAATCACACACACTCAAGCACACACACTGAATCTCAGCTTGCTCACTGTTAGTTTCTCTGCTAGCTCACTCCTGCACTTTGCTCCCTGCCAGTGCACACACTGCCCTGCTGCTCTGAACAGCAAACACTCGCAAAAGAGGTTCTTATTCAACCAAAAACAAACATTAAAAGAAAAAAAAATGAAGAAACCCTCTCTCTAAGAAGCTGCCCCTTACCTTCCCCGCTAGTAGCAGTGTCATGGTTTGAAGCTCAAGTGAACGCTGCAGATTCAAGTCAGTGTTGTGTGTTTTTGCCTCCCTGATTGACTCCGTCCACTTCAGCTCTGGATCCCCACTCTCTGCTCACAGGCACACTTTTGAGGTTCAAGATTAAACTCCAACAGGGCAAAAGTGATCTCATCGATTGCAACACCAGGCGTTCCTCCCATTGGCTGAAGCATCTGGAATCCCTTGACTGGCCAATGGGGGAGCTCGGAGGGGATTGCTGTTGTGGTTCGCATACCCCCCCCCCCTCCGAAGAGAGACAAAATCATGACAGAGAGGGTCCAAAGTTCTCCCCTTCTAATCACTGCGTGACCTCTGACACACTTCTGATAAACACAATGTTGCTTCCCAGCACAGTGTCTTTATCACCAAGTCCTTTGCACAATATAGTGTTATGTATATTTAAATATAATAATATATACAGTATATATATATACATATACACACATGTTGCATCAGTACCAGGCTGTCTTGCAAAAGAGCTCCTGCCAACACTCTGTCTAAATCATGCAGTTTCACCCCCACATGCTGAGCACTGTTTGCTGAATGCTGAGCAGATCTGTGGAGACAGGATGGGCAGACTCTGTCTGTCTGTCTGTCTGTCTGTATTGTCAATGTAGTGCCCCTGTCTGTCTGTCTGTCTGTATTGCCACTGTAGTGCCCCTGTCTGTCTATCTGTAATGCCCCTGCCTGTCTGTCTGTCTGTCTGTCTGCATTGCCACTGTAGTGTCCCTGTCTGTCTGTCTGTCTGTATTGTCACTGTAGTGCCCCTGTCTGTCTGCCTGTCTGTCTGTCTGTCTGTCTGTCTGTCTGTCTGTCTGTATTGCCATTATGGTGCCGCTTGGTCCTCAGTTGGTGCCAGCTTTAGGGCTGCAGATTGTTTAATTGCTGTTTATCTGATGAGATGGAGACGGGTTTGGCTCAAAGGTTGAGGTTCACCGGGGCGCAGTCGGCGCTGGCAGGGTGGTGTGGGTGTGAGTGCAGTCAGGACTGCTGTCTGTGGTACAGCAGGGCTGGGAGCTGATGCAAGCACTGCAACAACTGGGTGCCAGTCCAATATAGGAGAGAGTCATACAGTCCAGTATAGGCGAGAGTCATACAGTCCAGTATAGGCGAGAGTCATACAGTCCAGTATAGGAGAGAGTCATACAGTCCAGTATAGGCGAGAGTCATACAGTCCAGTATAGGCGAGAGTCATACAGTATGGGTGAGAGTTGTGAGGTTTACAGAGGCGGTCTCTTCAGTGAAGTTGTTTACGTAAATCATCTCTTATTTTTTGTTTAAAAGAAGGGGGCCAACTAGCCAGCAAGCACTGGTATTTTACAGACCGCTAAACCTGAACTGCGTTGTGAAACCAGCCTCACAGGTCCCTATACTGCTTGTGAAACCAACCTCCGAGCTCTCTGCGGGCACGCTCGCCTCTGCCGCAGGGGGCGGATCGCACGTCCGGCCGCGCGGGGCACGCTACGCACGCTACGCCAGCGGTATAAAAGCGGCTGTGTTGACGTCAGCACTCTCTTCCCTGCCTTTACCAGTCGCTGAGGGCGGCGCTCGGGTTTCTCTGTGGAGATTATCGTCATCCATCCGCCGAAATGGTGAGTTGAAAATCGCTTGCTGTGTTTCAGTTTGAACACCCGGACCCTCTTCCCCCGCTGTCGAGGGATATGGAGGGCGGGACGGGCTCAGGAGATGTGCCGGAGAAGGGTTTGAAGAGGCGACGCGGGTCCCGGCGGTGGGAGATGTGTAAAATGGCAGCTGGTGTTTTATTGTGTGGCGCGGCGGGTCCGCTCTCTCATTAGGGCTCTGCGGGGTTGTTTGTTTGTTTGTTTGTTTGTTTGTTTGTTTTGAGGAAGCGGCTGGTGTTGTGGAAATGGTTTTGTTTTCACTGGTGTTTTTAGCGCTGCGTGTGTCGTGAAGCTTGCCGGTTTGGTTTAAAATGGAGTCCGGTTCTGTGTGCTGCGGGAGGGAGCCGCGTTATTAACACGAGCAATTATAGAAATTAAACTAATTATACCTTCCGTTGTCGTGGAATAATTAAAAACGTCAACGCCCTGTTTGTGTGTGTGTGTGTTTCTTTTATAACGCGCATATTAATTTGACAGGCGTGAATATGACGTCGTGATGTTACTGTTTATAGTGGCAGAAATTGACACAAGACTTGTTTTAAATCTATTCGAGGATTTTATAAGTGTCTTTTTTTTTTTTTTTTTTTTTTTTTTTCCGCTCTGTTAACATTGCGGTGATTGAGCGGCCTCTCTGCTGCGACTCGTACACGTGGGCCGGGCGTCGCGACTAGCGTCGGTCTGGCCTCAAAATAATCGTCAAAAAAACCAGCAGGGACCCGCAGAGAGACCTGGCTCTGGATCAGTGGAAGCGAGGCAGCCCCGGCTTGCTGATGGGAGGCTGCGGCGAGGAGGGGGCTCTGAAAGCCGGCCCCGATCAGGCACTGGAGACACGTTGCGCAGACCATGCTAGCAATGTGCCGGCCGGCACCAGGGTGCAGCTGGGCTGTGAAATACAGCCGGGCTCTGCTCTGAAATGCTGCGCATGGCGTTGAATTGACCGTGTTTAAAAAAAAAAAAAAAAAAAAAAACCGCATGCAAGCGCCTCTGTCGTGTGTGGGTAAGATGGTGGGCTGTCGTGCAGCGGGTCGGTGGCGGTGTCGCCGCGGTGTCGCTGTGTAGAATTAGCGGTTCACAGCGCCCTCGGGGGTGGGTCGCGGTACTGCAGTGCGGATCCGTACAAAATGTCTGCTACCGAGACTCGGTGGAGTCGAGTGCGCACAAGCGGGGTCGTGCGTTATGCGGTGATTGCGTATAGCTTGGAGACCGTACAGGATGTGGGTGTGTTCCCCCACCCCCCCCGCCCAATAACAGAATTTCAATGAGCTTTCTGCTGCCGCAAGAATGCGGTTGCATTGCAGTGTTACAGCAAAGAAGCATCATTTTAGATTGTTTTTACCCGTTTCAAAAAACAATATTTTAAATAGAGCAATACAGTTCAGTAGAACTCCAAGTCTACATGATTAATGTTTTTAAGTGAATTGAGTTTAGCAGGCTGCTCCCTAGCGCTGGTTTTGTGGCTGTAGCCCCATGTCTCCTGACCCACCACCTCCCCCTGCCCATTCCTCTGCCAGGTGAACTTCACAGTAGACCAGATCCGTGAGATCATGGACAAGAAGTCCAACATCCGTAACATGTCCGTGATTGCCCATGTGGACCACGGCAAGTCCACGCTGACCGACTCGCTCGTCTCCAAGGCTGGCATCATCGCCGGGTCTCGCGCTGGAGAGACCCGCTTCACTGACACCAGGAAGGACGAGCAGGAGCGCTGCATCACCATCAAATCCACGTGAGTAAACCTCTGCACACACACTCCTCCACACGCCCCTCCCTCTGCATGCACACCCCTCCACACACGCACAGCCCTCCCTCTGCACGCACACTCCCCTCCCTCTGCATGCACACCCCTCCACACACGCACAGCCCTCCCTCTGCATGCACACCCTGGCTCTGCTGTCAGTTTATAAGCTGCGTGGACTCCAGTTTACATGGAACTGCTCCAGCAGTGGAGTGCTGCACAGGCTGATGCTCCTCAGAAATCATTGTGTGGAAAAGCCAGCAATCGATACACCAATCCAATTGGCTGTCTCGCTGCCCCTCTCTCCTCTGCGTCTCACTGCTTCTGTCTCTCCTGTGTGTCTCAGTGCTATCTCCTTGTTCTACGAGCTGTCTGAAAAGGACTTGGCCTTCATCAAGCAGTGCAAGGACGGCTCTGGCTTCCTCATCAATCTGATCGACTCCCCCGGGCACGTGGACTTCTCCTCCGAGGTGACGGCTGCCCTGCGTGTCACTGACGGGGCCCTGGTCGTGGTGGACTGCGTGTCTGGTAAGCAGCTTCCTTGCCCTCAAACATCAACAAGAAAGGATGTAATGCCTGTGACTCGGAGCAGCCGCTGATCTTTCCGCTCTCCCTGCCCAGGTGTGTGCGTGCAGACTGAGACTGTGCTGCGTCAGGCCATCGCCGAGCGCATCAAGCCAGTTCTGATGATGAACAAGATGGACCGGGCCCTGCTGGAGCTGCAGCTGGAACCCGAATCCCTGTACCAGACCTTCCAGCGCATCGTAGAGAATGTCAATGTCATCATCTCCACCTACGGAGAGGACGAGGGCGGGCCCATGGGCAACATCATGGTGAGTCTGGGTGCGGCAATTATATATCCTGAAGAATGGTTCTTGAATAAAGTGTTTAGTGTGTTTAAAACATCATGGAAACAAACCGATCCCAAGTGATGGTCGTTTTTAGAGAGAGAGTTGAGACTGGACTCACCCTGTCCCTCCCCTTTCCTCTCCAGATTGACCCGGTCGTTGGTACCGTGGGTTTCGGCTCCGGGCTTCACGGCTGGGCCTTCACCCTCAAGCAGTTTGCTGAGATGTACGTGTCCAAGTTTGCTGCCAAGGGAGATGCCCAGCTCAACGCGACCGACCGGGCCAGGAAAGTGGAGGACATGATGAAGAAGCTGTGGGGAGAGAGGTGAGGAGGAGGGATCTTCAGGGCCTGGCAATGGGGTGGCAGGGAGAATCTACAGGTGATTTAAAACCAAATGCCCTGCATTCACAGACCTTGGTTGGGACCAGTCCTGGATTATCTAATGTTTTAGGTACGATAGCCTATGATTGCTGCTAATCAAGGGCTTGTGAAACAGGACAAACTTCAGTGCCAGTCTGATGGAAGCTTGTATGAATAACTAGTATTTCCTTGGGCTGTATTACGTGGGGCTGTCTTTCTATGTAAGTGTACAGTGTTTGTGTGAGGGTTGCATTTATACCACAAAGCACAGCAATACCTGAATACAGGACCAGTGGTCTCTACACTTGGGTTACAGATTGTGTAAAAATAGCAGTTCAGTCGGACCACTGTATGAAAATCACTTTGCCAGGCAGCATGCAGACAACCTTGAAAGACGATCAGCCCCTGTAGTAAACGGCAAGCTTGCAGTACAGGTCTTGCAAGCAGCACGAGAGCTGTGGATTCAACCCCTCTGTGTCTACTCTGTCTGTGGAAAGGCTGGGGTTGCCTGCTCTATGAATTGACCCCTCTCTCTCTCTGCCCTCAGATTCTTCGACCCGTCCAACGGCAAGTTCAGCAAGTCGGCCACCAACGCAGAAGGCAAGAAGTTGCCCAGGACCTTCTCCCAGCTGGTGCTGGACCCCATCTTCAAGGTGAGACCTCCTCCATGGGGCTCCCTGTCCACAGCAGGGCTTGTGTCTGCATATGATGACTTCAAACATTCTTCACTTTGACCTGACTGTCTAGTGATGAGACTCTTCAGTCTGATGCCAGCACACTCGCGGGTGACCCAGTTAATGCCACGTGGAGGACGGGAGTCCTTGCCTTTTTGATCCTGAAATACAAGATTATCCTGCAAGCAAATGACTGAGCCCGTGCTTTGCAGCGACTCGCTCCTGCAGCTGTAATTTAGAGCTGCAGGATCAATTTCACTGGGGAATGTGGATCTCCTAGTTAGTTCATTAGCTTGTAAGTGGAACTGAGGTCACCAGTCTTAGCTTGCTGTAGTTTCTTACTGGGTTGAGTTCAGTAAAACACTGAAGTGACCACCTTCTGGACTCTCTCTTATAAATAACAATTGATACACATGTGGAAAAGTGAACTGACCAACTCTGACTTGGAGAAATTAACTTTTACGTGGAGATTTAAGTTGCTTGATATCCTTTGGGTTCGGCTCGGACTGTGTCCTGTAGTTTTAACCCCTTCCTCTGCCTGTCAGGTGTTTGATGCCATCATGAATTTCAAGAAGGACGAGACCGCCAAGCTGATCGAGAAGCTGGACATCAAGCTGGACAGCGAGGACAAGGAGAAGGAAGGCAAGCCCCTGCTGAAGGCAGTGATGAGGCGCTGGCTGCCCGCCGGCGAGGCGCTGCTTCAGATGATCACCATCCACCTGCCCTCCCCTGTGACAGCTCAGAAATACCGCTGCGAGCTGCTGTACGAGGGACCCGGCGACGACGAGGCTGCCATGGGTACGAGGCTGCTCCCTAACACGTGATTCCTTCAGCCAGGGTAGATGGAGGCTGCTCCCAAAACACTGCAGTGTGATTCCTTTAGCCACAGTAAAGGAAACACACTTCAAGGTATCGTTTTAAAGACTCCCATTGCATAGCAGTTGGAGCCATTCCTCATTTCCGCATGAGGTTGGCACACAAGCACACTCTGTTGTACAAGGCGCTAGCAAGCTGCTACAGAACAGGAGTCTCCCGACTGCTCCCTGACTCTCCTCTCCCTCTCCAGGTATCAAGAACTGTGACTCCAAGGGCCCCCTGATGATGTACATCTCCAAGATGGTGCCCACCTCCGACAAGGGCCGCTTCTACGCTTTCGGCAGAGTGTTCTCTGGCACAGTGTCCACTGGCCTGAAGGTCAGGATCATGGGACCCAACTACGTGCCTGGCAAGAAGGATGACCTCTACATCAAACCCATCCAGAGGTGGGTGGGGTGGGGTGGGGGGGGGATCTAAAACATACACTTCATAACCTTGAATAGCTTGGCCTTTTCATTCCTGTCCAGGGGAGCAACCCCCTAACCTCTCCCTCCTCTCCTCAGGACCATTCTGATGATGGGGCGCTATGTGGAGCCCATTGAGGACGTGCCCTGCGGGAACATCGTTGGTCTGGTGGGTGTGGACCAGTACTTGGTGAAGACCGGCACCATCACCACCTTTGAGCACGCCCACAACCTGCGTGTCATGAAATTCAGTGTGAGCCCTGTGGTGCGCGTGGCCGTGGAGGCAAAGAATCCTGCCGACCTGCCCAAGCTGGTGGAGGGGCTGAAGAGGCTTGCCAAGTCAGACCCCATGGTGCAGTGCATCATTGAGGAGTCCGGGGAGCACATCATTGCCGGAGCCGGGGAGCTGCACTTGGAGATCTGCCTGAAGGACCTGGAGGAGGACCACGCCTGCATCCCGATCAAGGTGAGCGCAGAGGAGCTGGGAAACTTGGAACTGACCCCAACCCTGAACACTTCAGTCTGTGTGTGTAAGTGGGAACCCTGTACTCTGCAGCTGTGTACACAATGCAAGAGCACACAGTTCTCGGTAATCTTTCTAAACTTGCTAGAATGCACAGCTTTAACACCTCTGACATTGAGAGAGACGTTTATTGTTTTGAATTAATTGTTTTTCAAGTACTTGACATATACACTGCCACCTGCCTCGGTGTAATGTTTATTGTGCAGCCAGTGTGCAGGATCAGCTATGTGTACTTGCAGACCAAGGGCACAGCTTTGTAATCCAGTTTACATGACCACAGCAATGCAGGATCGCATTGAGTATGCATTCAGGTTGCTTGAACAGGGTTTAGTTTTACTTAGCAGCTTTCCTGTAGTGACACTTGTACAGTTTCTTGTGAAACTACACAGTGAGTTGCACTAGTTTGCTAGATATTTTCTTGACTAACTTGTCTTCTCTACTTGTCACTTAATCCATGAAAAAAGTCTAAGTTGTGTTGGATAAATGTGTGTAACACCAATTTTCTGACATCTCTGCCTCCTCTTCCCCCTGCAGAAATCTGACCCAGTTGTCTCGTACAGAGAGACTGTGAGCGAGGTTTCTGACCAGATGTGCCTGTCCAAATCCCCCAACAAGCACAACCGCCTGTACATGAAGGCTCGCCCTTTCCAGGACGGGCTGGCCGAGGACATCGAGAAGGGGGAAGTGACCGCTCGGCAGGAGCTGAAGGCCCGTGCCCGCTACCTCACCGAAAAGTACGAGTGGGACGTGACGGAGGCCCGCAAGATCTGGTGCTTCGGCCCAGACGGAACCGGCCCCAACCTGCTGGTGGACGTGACCAAGGGGGTGCAGTACCTGAACGAGATCAAGGACAGCGTGGTGGCTGGATTCCAGTGGGCATCCAAGGAGGTGAGCTGGAGATTGCTGCAGGCAGTGAATGTGTACTGTGAGTACAGTGACCTGGCTTAGCTGTGTTACTGTGGGGTGCAGTGCCAAGCGGATTGCTTTTCTGACTGCCGTGTCTCTCCCGTCAGGGCGCTCTGTGTGAAGAGAACATGCGTGCCGTGCGCTTCGATATCCACGACGTGACCCTACACACGGACGCCATTCACCGCGGGGGCGGACAGATCATCCCCACAGCCAGGAGAGTCCTGTACGCCTGTCAGCTCACCGCCCAGCCCAGACTCATGGAGCCGGTCTACATGGTGGAGATCCAGGTGAGAGATACACAGGGACTGAGCTGGAGAACGCCTCCCCATTCTCCTCGGCTCGTTAAGTTTTTAAGGGTGTTGCAACAAGACATTTGTCAATATTTGATTTTTCCTAAACTTTTAAAACAACTCTTCAAGTTCTTTTACTATATCCCCTTCAGTCATTACCACATTAAGTCTATCTATTTTATAATCCTATATTTGACAAGACACCTGCTCTAATCCATATATAGCGTTAAATTGGGGATATCGAGTGCTCTTGACTGGTTTTGCAGGGTGCTTCTCTTGGTGTAGGAGTCCAGGGTGAATATTAAAGCCTGGTTTTCTTTGTCTCTCTCTGCTCAGTGCCCAGAGCAGGTGGTGGGAGGGATCTACGGAGTGCTGAACAGGAAGCGTGGCCACGTGTTCGAGGAGTCCCAGGTGGCTGGTACCCCCATGTTCATCGTCAAGGCTTTCCTGCCCGTCAACGAGTCCTTCGGTGAGTGCCAGCCGGGCACGCGCTGCGGAGCAATGGGGGGGGCAGGGCGGCTGCTGCTGTCAATTTGTGTTTCTTTCCAGGGAATTGATTTTTTTAAAAGGGTTTGACCTCAACCCTGGTGCTCGCTGTTCTAAACATCGACTTGATACAGAAATGTTCTGATTTGACTGAATTTGCAGTTAGTAAAACTAGTGTTTTTAATTGTGGTGGCTTATTGTATTAAGATACAGAAAGAATGTTCTAACAGATTGTTTTGAGATTCAGTTAAACGGGTACATCGTGCTCTCTGCCAGAGTTGTACAGCTACTCTGTTCAGTGGTTTTCACAAGAATACATTTCGCATCGCAACATGTTAATGCTGATAGTTACAAAAGCAGACTTTCTCCAGCGGTGTGTAATTCCTCATTTTAACTGGAAAAGTTATCTAACTGGTAATGCTGTTTTGTTTTTGTTTTTTTTTTTCTTCTCAAATGAATGGTGGTACTCATGTGAAATGTCTTGCATCCTCTCCTCTCTCCTCCCAGGTTTCACCGCTGACCTGCGCTCCAACACCGGCGGCCAGGCCTTCCCTCAGTGTGTGTTTGACCACTGGCAGATCCTGCCTGGAGACCCCGGGGACAGCTCCACCAAGCCTTTCCTGATCGTGGCAGAGACCCGCAAGCGCAAGGGGCTGAAGGAGGGCATCCCGGCCTTGGACAACTACCTGGACAAACTGTAAACTGACCACGCTGCCGCCATGAGATAGAGACCAACTACCCCTGAAGGACTATTTGCAGATCTGAAAAATATTAATAATGAATCTTAGAGGAACAATTTGCCAAAACATGCAAAGAGAAAATAAAGAGAAACTGTACCTGTCATTTTGACTTTGTTTTTTTATTTTGGGTTTTGAGGTACAGAGTGGAGGGAGAGGTGAATTGCTGTATTATAATGGCAGCAAATCTGAATCTGTAAATATGACTCCCTCAAGTGTTGGCTGCTGCTTGATTTATATTTTAAACAGTGGGATGCTTGCTTAATGGTGATGAACTTTAAACTTAAATTCTTGTGAGTGCTGCATTTCTTTTATTTGGCTTCAGTCAGTTTGTTTCTTGAATTGAGGTTTATTTTGCACCGTTCTAGTGGTTGCCTCCCTTCCTTGACACTAATGTCAGACAATTAATTCACAGTGGGGAAATAATGACCAATAAACTTAAGATGGTGACTATATGTGTGTGTGTCTCCATTCTTAATGTGGGTGTGGAGGAGGTGGTATGTTTTCCCTGGACCTCAGTTGGACCACATCTATAAGATGAAGACCCAAGACTCGCTCAGCCTGGTGTGCGAGCCCTGTGCAGGTACAGCCTGCTCGGCAGCACCAGGATATAAATTTGCTCTAAATTGAAACGGCCTTGTGTTGTCCTTTTTCAATTCTCCCACCTCGGCACTTTCCTACGCAAGCTATCACTGTGAAATGGCAGGAGAACTAATGCTATGTATTAAACTATGGTGTAGTTGGCGAAGGAGAACTCTGTTGTTGCAAATACCATAGCAGCACATGCTGCTCTGTTGCTTCAATATTGGGCACCGGTGTGGCTGCGGCCTGTTGCACACATTTCATGCACAGCAGCCTCCTGGGAAGACAAAACTCTAAACTTCATATGGGAGATGGAAATGCATGATTGCCTCCCAAGCAGATTCCCTTATTTGTTTTTAAGCTGTTTTCAAGATTTAATGCTTGAAAAGGGAATGAAGTGGGGTGTCAGATTTCAGAAGTGATAAAGAGCCATCTCTAATAATAAAAAGCACAGGCAACATGTATAGTTTTTATTTTTAATGTATATGTACAGATCTTAAACTCACAAAGCAGATGCAAAATAGACACTACATTAACTTGAACACATTGATCATATTAATAATTTTTACATTTGTTCAAGAGTCTTCAGTACTTTTGGTGGCTGTGTGATTTATAGTTTTTAGTATTTTGGTTTACATTACCAGTACAGTATCAATTCTCTCCCCCCTGATGGATTTTGGTCCACATTGAAACTGCTGATACATTACATTCTTAATGATTTTTAAAAAATGACATGTTGCTTCTTCATATTAACTCCCTAATCCCTGGGGTTCCACCACCTCGCCCTTACAGGGGTGCACCTGTACCAGTTCAATTCAATCATTTAGGAGATGTTACCAACACAGACCTGGACTCCTCTCCCAAGACGGGAGTGTTTGAGCTGTTCCAGATTCACTGTGCTGGTATTTCACTTGAAGCTGCCTGCTGTGCTTGTTTCATATTGACAGTGGCTCATTAAGAACAGGGGGGCAATCATATTTGTTGAGATCCTGAGTTATTTCAGGATTTAAATTTTTTTTATTGTCCTCAACGAGCCACCGTACTCTTTCTTAATGACGCACAAACCACGCAGTAAAAAGTTAACAGCTGGAAACAAGCCGCACCAAAGCAATCGCTGTGTCTCCTCCGAGTCCCGTGATGAATTTTCACCATCCAGCAAACTAGGAGACCAAGCAGAGAAAGCACTGAACATGCCAAACACAGTTCAGTGGATGAAGCTGCTGTTATAATTACTGGAATGAAGAGCGAATGATTTTTTATCCACGCCATAACCCACATTCCCCAGCGCAGCGCCCAGGTTTCGCGAAGCGCAGTATAACTCTTCTTTTGAAACTGACACGGATATGCCACAGCAGCGATGGGAAGCTTTGCGTGGATGCAGGGATGTAGGGACGCACACAGGGCTGGACAAGCAAAGCTCCGTTCAGAACGCCTTTTAGGGATTGTTGTTTAGTTTTGTTATATAATGTTAGTGATGAGGAACAGAAAGACTTCCCAGGACCATTTCCTTACAAGAGAGCAACGCTGCAGAACAGCAAGAGGGGCATCCAGACAACCCCCCTGCCCTGGACACACAAGGAGGAGGGGGCAATATGCATCCAGGGGTTACTGGAGCAACACTCCGTCCGACGCTGCAAAGGGGGGGGGGGGGGGGGGGGGGGGGGGGGGGGTGATGGTTTTGATCCAAGGAGGAGGAGGAGGGCAGGGGAGCTCGCTGAAACTCCCAGGGTCAAAGAGATGATGCATGCAGAGATGCAGGCGTGTGTGTATGGCATGCTGCTGGAAACGATGAGGGGGCAACACTCGCCTCTCCCCTCATATGAAAACTGTTTCTCTTCTAAGTCCCTCTCAGTCTTCCCTCCCTCCACCTCTCCTCCCACTCCCCCCCAGCCCCTCTCAGTCTTGCTCTCCCCCCCTCCTCTCAGTCTCTCTCCCCAGCCCCTCTCTCCACTCAGTCTCTCTGTGTCTATGTGTAGAAGATGAGCTCGGGTATCTGCCCATCCTCCACTGAGGTTCCGTTGTTGTTCCCGGCCGCGTAGCAGAATGTGAAGCAGGTCTTGGTCCCGGTGGTGGAGGCCTCGTGGATCACCTTCCGTAGCCCCTTCGTACCGTAGTGAGAGTCTGGTCCCTGCAACAGAACCACAGACACGTGAGGACCACACTGAAGCACACGGACCTACCAGAACCACAGACCGGGCCCTGGGGCAAAACCACACAGAGCTGTTGGTGTAGTTTACTCCCTTGCCTGCTTTAGCTCCCTTGCTCTCTGTGTAGTTACCCCGTCTCTCTAGCCCCCCCTGGTGCTGGTACCTTGAGTGTGGCGCAGGCAGTGTAGTTGACGTTGGGCAGGATCTCGACCGGCTCCTTGAACATCACGCGGAAGGTGCTGGCCGTGCCGTCGCAGCTGAACCCAGTGTCGTTCTGACCCAGAGCTGTGTTACTGTCCGTGTGGATGATCTGGAACGGCGAGGGGAATCACAACAGGGGTCAGTGCAGCCCGACGCCCCCGCCCCGCCCCGCCCATCACAGACACGCTTCACTCCCATTACCTGGATGTTGACCTGGTAGTCCGTGGGCCCGTGGATCGATCCATACAGGCCGAACCCAACCACGAATATCCTGCGATTCACAGAGAACCTGCCGGGACAGAAAGGGGTAACATGAGCGTGTGTAGAGTGTCAGAGTGTGCGTACAGTGTGTGCAGTGCAGTGTGTATCACAGTGTATGGTGCAGTGCAGTGTGTATCACAGTGTGTGGTGCAGTGCAGTGTGTATCACAGTGTGTGGTGCAGTGCAGTGTGTATCACAGTGTGTGGTGCAGTGCAGTGTGTATCACAGTGTGTGTATCACAGTGTGTGGTGCAGTGCAGTGTGTATCACAGTGTGTGGTGCAGTGCAGTGTGTATCACAGTGTGTGGTGCAGTGCAGTGTGTATCACAGTGTGTGGTGCAGTGCAGTGTGTATCACAGTGTGTGGTGCAGTGTGTATCACAGTGTGTGGTGCAGTGCAGTGTGTATCACAGTGTGTGGTGCAGTGTGTATCACAGTGTGTGGTGCATAGTGTGTGGTGCAGTGCAGTGTGTATCACAGTGTGTGGTGCAGTGCAGTGTGTATCACAGTGTGTGGTGCAGTGCAGTGTGTATCACAGTGTGTGGTGCAGTGCACAGTGTGTATCACAGTGTGTGGTGCAGTGCAGTGTGTATCACAGTGTATGGCGCAGTGCAGTGTGTATCACAGTGTGTATCACAGTGTATGGTGCAGTGCAGTGTGTATCACAGTGTATGGTGCAGTGCAGTGTGTATCACAGTGTGTATCACAGTGTGTGCAGTGCAGTGTGTATCACAGTGTGTGGTGCAGTGCAGTGTGTATCACAGTGTGTGGTGCAGTGTGTATCACAGTGTGTGGTGCAGTGCAGTGTGTATCACAGTGTGTGGTGCAGTGCAGTGTGTATCACAGTGTGTGGTGCAGTGCGGTGTGTATCACAGTGTGTGGTGCAGTGCAGTGTGTATCACAGTGTGTGGTGCAGTGTGTATCACAGGTGTAGTGGTGCAGTGTGTATCACAGGTGTGTATCACAGTGTATGGTGCAGTGTAGTGTGTATCAGTGTGTGTATCAGCGTGTATCACAGCGTACGGCTCAGCGGCTCTCAGCGAGTTACCGGATGCGGTCGCTCGTCCCGCTGCACCCCCAGCGGCTCTCAGCGAGTTACCGGATGCGGTCGCTCGTCCCGCTGCACCCCCAGCGGCTCTCAGCGAGTTACCGGATGCGGTCGCTCGTCCCGCTGCACCCCCAGCGGCTCTCAGCGAGTTACCGGATGCGGTCGCTCGTCCCGCTGCACCCCCAGCGGCTCTCAGCGAGTTACCGGATGCGGTCGCTCGTCCCGCTGCACCCCCAGCGGCTCTCAGCGAGTTACCGGATGCGGTCGCTCGTCCCGCTGCACCCCCAGCGGCTCTCAGCGAGTTACCGGATGCGGTCGCTCGTCCCGCTGCACCCCCAGCGGCTCTCAGCGAGTTACCGGATGCGGTCGCTCGTCCCGCTGCACCCCCAGCGGCTCTCAGCGAGTTACCGGATGCGGTCGCTCGTCCCGCTGCACCCCCAGCGGCTCTCAGCGAGTTACCGGATGCGGTCGCTCGTCCCGCTGTACCCCCAGCGGCTCTCCACCTGCTGGAAGCGGTTGATGCTGCACTCCTTCCCCCTCAGGCAGCACCGCGGCCGGTCGATGAACTCCACGCGTGGCTTCGGATTCACCGTGAAGTGCAGGAAGAGACTGACCACCTCCCTGTCCGTCAGAATACCAGACTGAGCCGGGCCTGAGGGGCGGGAGGGGGGAACCGTGTCACACAGGCACTGCACAGCGTGTAGTCCAGACTGCTTCACAATACTGCGCTGCTGCTGCTGAATTAGCCACAGTGCAGGGGTATCAAGCCCAGGTGTCTTATCTGACTCGAGGTAAAACCAGGAATGGACTGAACTGCTATGCAACGGGAGTCTTATTGTCATCCCTGTTAGCTGTAGTATTGGAAACTAAACTGAAGAGTGGACTTAAACACAAATCCCACACTCAATACAACCTCACACTCAACACGACCACCGCACTCAACACAATCCCCGCACTCAACACTCACGCCCCACACCTGCAGCGAACTCCTCGATGGTCATGAGTGGGAAGCGGATGAGGGGCAGCGCCTTGCCCAGGACACGCCGCTTGTTCTCTGGGCTCGGCTGCAGCTGCTGCCTCTGGGATTCTGAGTCTGACCAGCGGCTCACCGCCGTGAAGAGACGCACCTCCCGAATACCCAGCGTGTCCCGCTCCAGCACCGCCATCAGCGTGTCTGAGAGAGAGGCAGGAAAGAGCTTACTGTGAGTGGCGAGGAGGACAGCAGTGCGGCTCAGGGTGCGAGCGGATGAGGACAGCAGAGCGGCTCAGGGTGCGAGCGGAGGGACTGGCTGAGCTCTCACCCAGGTCGATGTCTGTGAAGCCCTCTGCGTTAATGGCGTCGGACGTGTTCTTGTCGATGTTCTCCAGGCACAGACTGGCCAGCTGGGGCTCGTCAAACAACCGGGCCTGGAGCAAGTGAGACACAATACACAGCACAACTGAGACACACAGCACAACTGAGACACACAACACACAACACGCCCTTCACTCCCCCCACCCCCCTCACCTGTGTGAGCAGCATGAAGGCGTTGTCGGCTCTCAGGTTCTTCTTCAGGAACTCCACGCAGTGGGCCTCCAGCGCCGGCACTGCGTACTTCTTAGCCGTGTACAGCGTGGTCATCACCGTCTCCGGCCCGATCTGCACCTCGTCCGAGTACAGGAACCTGCGAGCGGGGGGAGAGAACACACACACCTAGAACCAGGGAGCCAGCTAGGAACCTGCGAGCGGGGGAAGAGAACACACACACCTAGAACCAGGGAGCCAGCTAGGAACCTGAGAGCGGGGGAAGAGAACACACACACCTAGAACCAGGGAGCCAGCCAGGAACTTGCACTGCTGCACCTCTGCAGGGGTGGAAATCAGACTTCCACTGCATAGACGATCCATTCCTGCTTTTAATACGAGTTTGGGGTGCAGGGTCAAGCAAGTTCGGGTTCAGTTAGTTTAGAGGGCAGTGGGTTAGGGGTTAGGGGATGGGGGTTAGGGGTGCGGTGTGTTAGGAGATGGGGGTTAGGGGTGCGGTGTGTTGGGGTGCAGGGGGGTCTCACTTGAGCAGGGCGAGGAAGGCCGCTGGCTCCACGTCTGGCAGCTCGATCTCAGTGGATGTTGTCGCCATTCCCCCGTTGAACATGGCATCGAACACAGCGCTGCCCACTGCCAGCACAAACCTGGAACAGGGCAGAGACACAGGCACAGGGTTACACAAACACAGGGTAGAGGGATACGCTGCCCACTGCCAGCACAAACCTGGAACAGGGCAGAGACACGGGCACAGGGGTACACAAACACAGGGTAGAGGGATACGCTGCCCACTGCCAGCACAAACCTGGAACAGGGCAGAGACACGGGCACAGGGGTACACAAACACAGGGTAGAGGGATACGCTGCCCACTGCCAGCGCAAACCTGGAACAGGGCAGAGACACGGGCACAGGGTTACACAAACACAGGGTAGAGGGATACGCTGCCCACTGCCAGCACAAACCTGGAACAGGGCAGAGACACGGGCACAGGGTTACACAAACACAGGGTAGAGGGATACGCTGCCCACTGCCAGCAAAAACCTGGAACAGGGCAGAGACACGGGCACAGGGGTACACAAACACAGGGGTACGCAAACACAGGGTTACACAAACACAGGGTTACACAAACACAGGGGTACGTAAACACACGGTAGAGGGGTACACAAACACAGAGGTACGCAAACACAGAAAGAGAAGACTGCGGCTGATTTAAACACAGACAGGCACACACTGTACTGACAGCGCTCAAAGGATTAGAGAGAGAGAGAGAGAGAGAGAGAGAGAGAGAGAGAGAGAGAGAGAGAGAGAGAGAGAGAGAGAGATGGCGCTTCCTTTAGACAACCCTGAGGTTAAAAGTAATTACTGATGATTTGATAACTCGCCTCCTCTACAACAACAACAATAATAATAATAATAATAATAATAATAATAATAATAATAATAATAATAATAATAATAATTCCTGTTACCGCTATGCCCAGATTCAGTGAACCCTGTTTACACCGATTGCATTCAATATTATTTACACATTCGTAAATACCAACTAGGCTTAAAATAAAAGACTTTTGAGATTCTGACTTGTAATGAAATTAGAAATACTGTCAGACAGACACCCTGCAGGGGACAACGCCACAACTAGCAAGCAAACATATGCTATGAAGCAATTAGACACCTACACAGCAGAACCATTGAATACATTAACGAGCACCCCTAACCCTGACCCACTCATCCTAGCCCGTCTCTTACAATGTCTGCTGTATATGTACCATTATTATTAGTATTATTTAAATGCGCAGCTAGCCTCTCTCCAGCCCTGCGTGCCGGTGCCTGCCCCCGCTCCCCCCAGGGTCCGAGCTCACCTGTGCGCAGGTATCCTCTGCACTCCCATCCCCTTTCCTACCAGAAAGTGCACGTCACTGAGCACCTCGTTACCGAAGAGGAACGCGAACCTCTCCTTCACCGTGCTTTTGGTGGCCTGCCAATTGTAGACGGGCTCTCGGTAAACGAGCACTGAGGCCGCCTCCACCCCGGCGGCCCCCGCCGGCTGGGGGGGACTAGAGGCCACTGTCACCGGGTTAGCCGCAACTGCGTCTCCGGTGCTGCTGCCTCCGACCGGGCCCGGCTGCGGGTTGAAGTTACTGGCGCGCCCGGACCCCCCCGCCACCGCCGCCGGCGCGGCTCCCCCGGTGCTAGTGGCCGAAGCCTGGGCGCTGTTGCTCGGGAGGACGTTGCCGAGGGGTCCCGGGATGGAGACGTTGAGACACGGAGCGCCGCCGCACCCTCCCGCAGCCATCTTGGATCTAGGAGACAGGAGAGGCTGAACACGGGGGTCCCGGTGCCGGGGCGGGGGCCGGGGGTTATTTATTATCGCACATGTGGGGGTACTAGCAGACATGCATTATTTTTTTTGTGTGGTTATTTTACTGTGGAAGTGTTTCCACCGTGTTGTGTGTGTGTGTGTGTGACGCTGATCTCGCAATCATGACGTCATGCGCTGCTTGTGCAAATATAAAATAAATAAACCACACCTGTTTGTTATGATTATTGTTTTAATTTCTGTAAAGTGTTTTCTCGTCGTGGGTTGGACTGTGCATGAAATGTGTGTTTTTACAGATGATAACAACACGGGTACATTTTGCCTTACAGGAATGCGTGTTCTCAACATTGTCAACTGAATTCAGACCCCTTTAAATTGAACAGCGTAATGCGTGTTTATTTGACATATTAAATAATTATGTCTGTTTTTTATCATAATAAACAAAAAAAGAACTAAATGTCAACGCTGTGTCTATGGATTGTATTAAATGTCAACGCTGTGTCTATGGATTGTATTACATGTCAGTGCTGTGTCTGTGCATTGTATTGCATGTCAATGCTGTGTCTATGGATTGTATTACATGTCAATGCTGTGTCTATGGATTGTATTACATGTCAATGCTGTGTCTATGGATTGTATTACATGTCAATGCTGTGTCTATGGATTGTATTACATGTCAATGCTGTGTCTGTGCATTGTATTACATGTCAATGCTGTGTCTATGGATTGTATTACATGTCAGTGCTGTGTCTATGGATTGTATTACATGTCAATGCTGTGTCTATGGATTGTATTACATGTCAATGCTGTGTCTATGGATTGTATTACATGTCAATGCTGTGTCTATGGATTGTATTACATGTCAATGCTGTGTCTATGGATTGTATTACATGTCAATGCTGTGTCTATGGATTGTATTACATGTCAATGCTGTGTCTATGGATTGTATTACATGTCAATGCTGTGTCTATGGATTGTATTACATGTCAATGCTGTGTCTGTGGATTGTATTACATGTCAATGCTGTGTCTATGGATTGTATTACATGTCAATGCTGTGTCTATGGATTGTATTACATGTCAATGCTGTGTCTATGGATTGTATTACATGTCAATGCTGTGTCTGTGGATTGTATTACATGTCAATGCTGTGTCTATGGATTGTATTACATGTCAATGCTGTGTCTGTGCATTGTATTACATGTCAATGCTGTGTCTATGGATTGTATTACATGTCAATGCTGTGTCTATGGATTGTATTACATGTCAATGCTGTGTCTATGGATTGTATTACATGTCAGTGCTGTGTCTGTGGATTGTATTACATGTCAATGCTGTGTCTGTGCATTGTATTACAAACGAAATTGTATTACATGTCAGCTTGTCTATGATTGTATTACATGTCAATGCTCTAGGATTGTATTACATGTCAATGCTTGTCTATGGATTGTATTACATGTCAATGCTGTGTCTATGGATTGTATTACATGTCAATGCTGTGTCTGTGGATTGTATTACTTGTCACGCTTGTCTAAGATTGTATTACATGTCAATGCTGTGTCTATGGATTGTATTGCATGTCAATGCTGTGTCTATGGATTGTATTACATGTCAATGCTGTGTCTATGGATTGTATTACATGTCAATGCTGTGTCTATGGATTGTATTACATGTCAATGCTGTGTCTGTGGATTGTATTGCATGTCAATGCTGTGTCTAGGATTGTATTAAATGTCACCCTGTGTCTGTGGATTGTATTAAATGTCAAGCTGTGTCTGTGGATTGTATTGCATGTCAATGCTGTGTCTATGGATTGTATTGCATGTCAATGCTGTGTCTGTGCATTGTATTACAAACGAAAAGCCAGCTTTTTGATAGGTCAGAAGAGCATATTGCTTTTTCTACATCCAACCAATTACATCCCAGGAAACTTTGCGTTTTTAAGGTAACGTCCTTTTAATTGGGAGGAAACGGACCATTCAGAACGTGGCATTGCCTAGAGGAGCCAATCAGCGACCAGAGACCCGGCACCCCTGTTTCGCTGAAGGGTGGTTGAGAGGCTTGCTGGAAGAGGGGTTTTCGAGACCCGGCACCCCTGTTTCGCTGAAGAGGGGTTTTCGAGACCCGGCACCCCTGTTTCGCTGAAGAGGGGTTTTCGAGAGAGGTAATTAAGAGAGATGTCTCGTTTAAAAGCGTTTAATTAAGCGTGCTTCATGTTTGCCCCACGATTGATTTGTGCGCATCGAGTGTGGCGTTGATTGACGTGGCGTGTATGCACGATTCAAACCCCGGAAAATGCGAATTATTTTACTTTTGAAAAGGCGGTCCGGTTCCTAGTTGATGTTACAGTGTAATAAACTAGAGACTGTAATTAGAGGTGCAGCAAACAAAACAGTGCATTAGAAAATACAATGGATTTATTATTGTATTTGCTCAAAACATACACACCACAAAACAAACAACCGTTAAAATATCTTCATAAACTCAAAGCTGAGCCTTTGCTTTTGTGATTGGATGCATTGCGCTCCTTATATTTGAGTACTGATGAGTGCTGCACCCGTGTCTGCTGCGTGTCACGGTGTGACCTCGTTTTTTCTGCAGAGGGACTCCGCCGCCGTGCAGTGATGTCACAGAACGCCAAGAACCAGACCGTGGGCCCCGTGTGAGTACGACGAGCGGTTTTTGGCTTGGTTTTGGAGCTTGTTTGATGTGTTCTGCACAAGGGGTTTCTTTATTAGAAGGCCTGTGGTCTCTCTGCACCCCGGTGCAAAGCCAGAGCTTCATTGTGTGGCTGGGTTAGAGGCAGCGCTGTGCTGCAGTGCAGAGAGAATGCACCAGACACCTCATGCTGTGTTGCAGGGCCCTGCCTGCGGGGAGCCAGGCTCTGAACGGGGGAGTGAAGCTGGAGCAGAGAGAGGGGCCTCCTCGAGGACCACAGCCTGCAGAGCGATCCGCGGGGAGTGCAGACGAGGTCAGTACAGCTCTCTGTGACACTGTCTGTCTCTGTGTCTCTCCCACCCGCTCCCTCACTTGCACACGCTGTCGCTCTCACTCTCGCTGCCCAGCTCTTACTCATTTCTGTAGTGTCTAAAAGCTGTTGTTTTGGGGACGTATCTCCGAGAGGCGCAGCCTGATCACACGTCTCCCCCTCAGCCAGTGAAGAAGCGCGGCTGGCCGAAGGGGAAGAAGAGGAAGAAGGTTTTGCCGAACGGGCCGAAGGCTCCAGTGACGGGGTACGTGCGCTTCCTGAACGAGAGGCGGGAGCAGATCCGCAGCCAGCACCCCGAGCTGCCCTTCCCAGAGATCACCAAGAGACTGGGGGCCGAGTGGAGCCGGCTGGACGTGTCCGACAAGCAGGTGAGGGGAGGAGAGGAGGCGGAGTGGCTGTGTCCCTGTGTTAACCCCGCGTGTGTCTGTGTCCCTGTGTTAACCCCGCTGTGTGTGTTAACCCTGCGTGTGTCTGTGTCCCTGTGTTAACCCCGCGTGTGTCTGTGTCCCTGTGTTAACCCCGCGTGTGTCTGTGTCCCTGTGTTAACCCCGCGTGTGTCTGTGTCCCTGCGTTAACCCCGCGTGTGTCTGTGTCCCTGTGTTAACCCCGCGTGTGTCTGTGTCCCTGTGTTAACCCCGCGTGTGTGTCTGTGTCCCCGCGTGTGTCTGTGTTAACCCCGCGTGTGTCTGTGTCCCTGCGTTAACCCCGCGTGTGTCTGTGTCTCTGTGTTACCCCGCGTGTGTCTGTGTCCCTGTGTTAACCCCGCGTGTGTCTGTGTCTCTGTGTTAACCCCGTGTGTGTCTGTGTGTCTGTGTTAACCCCGCGTGTTTCTGTGTCTCTATGTTAACCCTGCGTGTGCCTGCGTCTCTGAGCAGCGCTTCCTGGATGAGGCTGAGAAGGAGAAGCAGCAGTACATGAGGGAGCTGAAGGAGTACCAGCAGAGCGAGGCCTTCCGTCTGAGCAGCGACCAGATCCAGGACAAGAAGATCAAGAAAGGTCAGCCTGATGTCCTACCCCCTCCACTACCCCTTTACCCTGCACCCTGCTCCCTGCCCCCTCCACTACCCCTGCACCCTGCTCCCTGCCCCCTCCACTATCCCTGCACCCTGCTCCCTGCCCCCTCCACTACCCCTGCACCCTGCTCCCTGCTCCCTGCCCCCTCCACTACCCCTGAACCCTGCTCCCTCCACTATCCCTGCACCCTGCTCCCTGCCCCCTCCACTACCCCTGCACCCTGCTCCCTGCCCCCTCCACTACCCCTGCACCCTGCACCCTGCTCCCTGCCCCCTCCACTACCCCTGCACCCTGCTCCCTGCCCCCTCCACTACCCCTGCACCCTGCTCCCTGCCCCCTCCACTACCCCTGCACCCTGCTCCCTGCTCCCTGCCCCCTCCACTACCCCTGCACCCTGCACCCTGCTCCCTGCCCCCTCCACTACCCCTGCCCCTGCACCCTGCTCCCTGCCCCCTCCACTACCCCTGCACCCTGCTCCCTGCCCCCTCCACTACCCCTGCACCCTGCTCCCTGCCCCCTCCACTACCCCTGCACCCTGCTCCCTGCCCCCTCCACTATCCCTGCACCCTGCTCCCTGCCCCCTCCACTACCCTCAGCGCAGTTTATTTATTTTACTCTTGCATTTCCAGAGGAGCCGCCCTCTGTGATCATCAACGCTGCTGGAACCGGGCTGGGGATCAAGGTGAGCAGGAGGGAGGGAGGCCCGGGGGGCTGGGAGAGAGGGAGGGAGTGTGGCCAGGGGGGGTGGAAAAGAGGGAGGAAGTGAGGCTGTGGGAGGAGAGATGGAGTAACGATTGTTAGGTCAGTGAATTCCTCCTCTCTTCTCTTCCAGAGTGGTGACCTGTCAGACCGCTTCTCAAAGTTCGATGTTCCCATCTTCACTGAAGAGTTCCTGGACCAGAACAAAGGTGAGGCTGAACCCAGATCCAGACTGACAGCAGAACCCCTCCTCTCCAGCCCAGCAGGCTGTGACCCCATCTCTCTGTCTGTTTGATCCTCTCTGTAGCTCGCGACTCGGAGCCCAGCAGGCTGTGACCCCATTTCTCTCTCTGTTTGATCCTCTCTGTAGCTCGCGAGTCGGAGCTCCGCAGGCTGCGCAAGGCGAACGTGGAGTTCGAGGAGCAGAACTCTGTGCTGCAGAAGCACATCGAGGACATGCACAGCGCCAAAGAGAGGCTGGAGGCGGAGCTGGCGCAGGACGAGCGGGAGACGCAGGTCCTGCAGAAACACCTGGGGGCCATTCGACAGGCCCTGAGCAGCAGCCTCTCAGGGGTGCCCCTGCCAGGTACGGGGGAGGGGGGGGTCTCCTCTCTAGTCTTTAGGAGCACTGTACATGTCTGTGTGTCATGATGGTGATGACGATGACCTCACGCTGCCCCCGCCCCCCCCCCAGGTTCTGGCGAGACCCCCACCCCCGGCACGCTGGACTCCTACATGACCCGCCTCATCAGTGTCATCGAGAGCAGCCCACTGGAGTACAAGAGACTCGTCACCAAGATAAAGGATATCATCAGCCACCTGGACAGGTAAGCCTACATGCACGCTCCCCTCGCCTCGCTCTCCTCTCAGCAGGTAACCCTGCATGCACGCTCCCCTCGCCTCGCTCTCCTCTCAGCAGGTAACCCTGCATGCACGCTCCCCTCGCCTCGCTCTCCTCTCAGCAGGTAACCCTGCATGCACGCTCCCCTCGCCTCGCTCTCCTCTCAGCAGGTAACCCTGCATGCACGCTCCCCTCGCCTCGCTCTCCTCTCAGCAGGTAACCCTGCATGCACGCTCCCCTCGCCTCGCTCTCCTGTCACCCTGAGAAAGTGCTTGCTCTTCCCTGTTGCTCTGCCGGCTCACGTTGCTGTGCTGGTTTGCAGGAGCTGGTTAGGAAGCAGTGAGGCAGGCCAGGGTGTTGTTTACAGGGCTGTGTGGGGATTTGAGTGAAGTCCAAGGTGCTGTGCTGTGTGGCTGCCAGCAGAGGGCCCTCAACTCAAAGCAGGTGGAGGCTGCAGTAGCACAGCACTGGCACAAGGGGGCCTTGAAAGCTGAGGAGCTGAGAGTGCGGGCTGGAATAAAGGTTCAGTTTCGTTTATTAAACACAAGGTGGCACCCTTTCCCCAGTTTGCACAGGGCAGCAGCTGCAGACAGGAGTTCTTCAGGAGCTGTTGAGAATGTTCGTTAAACTCAAGATTTAAGTTGAGTGACGGATTGATGTATTTATTGCACAGTATCTCAGTGGACATATTTCCAGCAACAAATGTATTTGCACATGTAAACAATACATGCACTGTATATAAACTGAAAGGAGTAATTAGACGAAATGTTGCGGCGTGTATATTTTGCGAATTTTTGTAATAAAAGTGAAAGTAATGGGAAATGTCTTTCCAGCAAACATGTTTTAAGCTAAACATTCTCTCTCTTTCTCTCTCTCTCTCTCTCTCCCCTCCCCTTACAGTGAGAACCTGTGAGCTGCAGACACATTTGAGACGCATCGCCCCCCCAGTCAGACTGCCCCTTTCCCCCAGAGTGCTGCAGCGCACACCACGGAGCTCAGAGTGCTGTAGCTGTCCTCCCTCACAGTCCCTCCACTCACAGCTGCAGGACAGTGTTTTCAGAGTGCTGTAGCTGTCCTCCCTCACAGTCCCTCTACTCACAGCTGCAGGACAGTGTTCTCAGAGTGCTGTAGCTGTCCTCCCTCACAGACCCTCTACTCACAGCTGCAGGACAGTGTTTTCAGAGTGCTGTAGCTGTCCTCCCTCACAGTCCCTCCACTCACAGCTGCAGGACAGTGTTTTCAGAGTGCTGTAGCTGTCCTTACTCACAGCTGCAGGACAGTGTTTTCAGAGTGCTGTAGCTGTCCTCCCTCACAGACCCTCTACTCACAGCTGCAGGACAGTGTTCTCAGAGTGCTGTAGCTGTCCTCCCTCACAGTCCCTCCAGCCACAGCTGCAGGACAGTGTTCTCAGAGTGCTGTAGCTGTCCTCCCTCACAGTCCCTCCAGCCACAGCTGCAGGACAGTGTTCTCAGAGTGAATACAGGTAGAAGAGAAGCATTTCTAAGCTTCGGGTAACTGGTCTCTGTGGAGCTGGTTAGCTTACAAAATATCTATCATTTTCAATCATGTCATTTAGACTCAGCCACAGGTATTAGGAATGAAAACTGTTAGAAATGCAGGTGATATATAGATAGATATATAGATATTATTGCTTTTCTGTTATTTCTTTATGCATTAATGAAAGCCTTGTTAGCATAAGAAAGCATGAGATGCTGAAACGTGTTTTAGATTTTCAGTGATCAGAATGTTGTGAAGTCGTGTGACTCGGTGTATTTGAACACACAGCTCTGCCCCATGAAAGATTGCTTGGGTGTTACTGAGCAACTACACAACCACACACAACACAGCAATCAAACAGGTACACAACACACACAGCAACATGGCATGCAATCAATCAAACACACACAACAATCAAACAGGTACACAACCACACACACACAACACACACAGCAACATGGCATGCAATCAATCAAACACACACAACAATCAAACAGGTACACAACCACACACACACACAACACACACAGCAACATGGCATGCAATCAATCAAACACACACACAGCAAGCAATCAATCAAACACACATACATACACACACACAACACACCAATCAAACAGGTACAAAAATAGTTGATGTCCTCCTTCTAATGAAGCCTCTGTGTTTGATATTTGCGTGTTAATAATAAAGGTTTGTGTGTGTAAGTGTCAGAGGCTCGGTGTGGGTTGTGTACGGAGGGGGGACTCTCCAAGGAGCGCTGTTTGAATGCGGTCCCGACACTGTGGGGAAGCCGCTCTCCTCCCCGGCAGCAAGGCGTGACTCACGCAGCGGAACTCGCAGGGTTGCCAGTCAGTGCGCTCCTGAGATACATATTAATGTGCTTTACGGAAACCCTCAGCCGTGAGTCCGGAGCTGGGAGATTGATTAGCCGGGGTGAGTCACCGCTAAACCGTGCACTCTGCCAAACAAAAACAAACCAAAAAAAAAACGAGGTGGGGAGGGATTCCCTGATGCTGTAAAAAAGTTAAAAAGACCAAAAGAAAACCCGTGCATGGTTTATCAATCGACTCCGTGATAGGATACTAACAAACGCAGTGGGATACAGCGGGGTACATACGCTTGTTGTGGCCGGAACCTGGGGCTGCCGTTGGAACTAGCCCGGATACGTGTTGCATCCTGTCATAGTTTAACTGAAGCAGTGCAACCTCTAATCGGGGCCGAATCCCTCTGTTAACTGATCAAAGCTGAATGGGAGTTTTCGCTCCACAGCTCTTAACGAGCTCCCTGCTTTGAAGTATGGCTGTTTTAACCAAAAGGGTTGGATCGATCGGCGCATGAAAAGATGCGGAAACTGACTTCGGGGAGGGGCGGGGGGGGCCCCCCCCCCCCCTCCCCTCTCCTCCCCTCCCCTCCCCCCCCCCCCCCCCCCCCTCCCCTCTCCCCTCCCCTCCCCCTCCCCCCCCGCTCCCCCTCCCCTCCTTCGAGGGGAGGGGAGAGGAGGGGACGAGGGGGAGAAGGGGGCCTCCCTGGCCCTGGGGAGAGGGGCCCCTCACCCCTCTCACCGGGCGAGGGGAGAAGGGGAGGGGGGCGAGGGGAGAGGGGCTGGGGCGAGGGGGAGGGGAGAGGCTCCCCTCCTCCCGTCCTCCCCCGGCCCCGCTCCCTCGTCTCGTCCCCTCCTAGGGGCCGAGGGGAGAAGAGAGCTCCCCGGGAGAGGGGCTCCCCTCTCCCGCTCCCCGCTCCCCCTCTCCCCGAGGGGAGAAGGGAGAGGGGGCGGGGGGTCCCCGGGAGGGGAGAGGAGAGGGGAGAGGAAGGGGCCCCTCTCCCCTAGGGAGGGGCCCTCTCCGCAGGGGGCTCCCCTCTTCCCCGCTCCCGAGGGGAGAGGGCTCCCCGCTCCCCCTCCAGGAGGCAGAGGGGCGAGGGGAGTCCAGGGCGAGGGCTCGAGGGGCTCCCCGCGGCTCCTCTTCCCCTCTCCTCCATCCCCGTCCCTCCCCTCTTTCCCCCCCGTCTCCCCGCTCGAGGGGGAAGGGGCGATCCCGCTCCCCTCTTCCTACTCCTCTCTTCCCTCCTCTCTCCCCTCTCCTCTCCCCTCTCCTCCCCGCTCCCGGCAGTCAGGTGTCTTCGTTCCAGGTCTGCTGCCTCTCATCAGCGCGGCGTGACGTCAGGAGCTGTCCTCAACTCCTGGTGCTGAAATAAAATGGCTGTGTGTTGTAGTGAGCCGAGCTGAGCGGAGCCGAGCCGAGCCGAACGGAGCCGAGCCGAGGAAGCGAGTATACCGGCAGGAGCAGCCACGGTGTGCCAGCTCGCACACCGTCACAGAAACACAATTACACATTATAATACATTAAACACACAGACACACGCACAGCCACACACGGCATCGCCAAAGAGAAGAACCAGCGCGGAGAGAGCCAGCCATGTCCCTGCTCTGTGTCGGCGGTAAGCAGAAACACTACCGTGCGGTTTGTCGAGTGAGGGCGGCAGGCAGGCAGGGAGGCAGGGAGGCAGGGAAGAAGGGAAGCAGGGAGGCAGGCAGGGAGAGCAGGCAGGCAGGCAGGGAGAGAGACAGGCAGGGAGACAGGGAGACAGGCAGGCAGGCAGGGAGAGAGAGGCAGGCAGGGAGAGAGGCAGGCAGGGAAGCAGGGAGGCAGGCAGGGAGAGAGGCAGGCAGGCAGGCAGGGAGGGAGGCAGGCAGGGAGAGAGGCAGGCAGGGAGGGGAGGCAGGGAGGCAGGCAGGCAGGCAGGGAGGCAGGGAGGCAGGGCGGGATGTCTGTTGCGTGCTCTGGCTTCTTTGAATTGTGATTTGTATTTATTTGTGACACGGTCTTTTTGAAGCTGTTGGAAGAGGGGTTTGCTGCTGCACATTGTTGCTCGGCTGGCTCTTGCACAGAAGCAGCAGCATCGAGCTATTGCAAACACTCACTGTCACAGCGGTCTGGGCTCATAGGAGCGGTTGACGCCTGCATTGAGAGATGCTTTGAAATGTGCATTGAAATATATGAACGCTGCGAATCATCTCCGTAATCAATGTGAATTCAAGAATCTGCCGTGGGTGTGTTTAAACGCTGATGCTGCTATTATTATTATTATTATTATTATTATTATTATTATTATTATTATTATTATTATTATTATTATTATTCACACTGAACACAGCAGCACTATTGAAATGTTTTACGGGGATATCTGAGTGGAGAGGGGAGGGGAGAGGGTCTACCTCTGTCCTCTGGGTTTCGATTCTATAAATGTGCCGGTAGTACACCTCGTATGCGAATCTATGCCTGTATTGAATTGCATTATTCTGTCGCGGTCTATCACCGCTACCTTACAGTAGCCAAGACACGGCTACTGTAGACTATAGAGACTGGAGCGATAGACCCGGGCAGACATCGCCTCGCAGGCTGCACGGCACGCATTGTGAGATATAGCAGGTGCTTTATCACACAGCAACAACAACACGCCCACTAAACTCGCTTTATTATTATTATTATTATTATTATTATATTATTATTATTATTATTATTACAAACAATGCAATGACAGAAAGTGATTATGCCGCTGCCCGAGCATTGAGGGGGGGCGGGTCATAAAAACAGAAGTTTTAAAAATGCACGACCGGCGGTGTGTAGAGAGTAGAGGAGGGTGCATGGCAAAGACGAGAAGAAGAAAAGTGTTAGCCAAGCAATGGCGCTTTATGCACCCCGAGCATTGACAGTGTATATATAAAAACATTCCCAGTTGAATCCAGCCCGGTCTCTCCAGATCATTGCACAGGGCGAGTCTTCAGCTGACCGGGAGGGCTGTCTGCCGGCTCGCGTCACGATTGCGTGGGATCGTGGGTGTGGGTGTGACAGGGAGTCCGCGCCTGCAGTGCGTGAGTGCTTGCTGCAGGCGTGTATGAGGGGGTAACGGAGGGAGAGTTTTATTAGAGCTGTACTGAGTGTGTGTGTGTGTGTGTGTGCTTGGGCGTGTATCAAGAGTGTTATAGATGCGTCCGTGTCTGTGTTCAGCAGTGCCCAAGTTTGAGTGCGCACGCACAATCTGAACTCTAGAATGGAGAGCGAGTTCGGTATTCTGAATCGAACAGAGAAGGCGGTGCCGTGCTTTCATTCACAAAAAACGAGCAAGATCTCTCTCTCTCTCTCTCTCTCTCTCTCTCTCTCTCTCTCTCTCTCTCTCTCTCTCTCTCTCTCTCTCTCTCTCTCTCTCTCTCTCTCTCTCTCTCTCTCTCTCTTACTCATTTTTCTCTCTTCTCTCACAGAGTTCATATGCAAATTGTCATTCTCTGATAGATGGATATTTGGGAAGGGCATTACGGTCTGGGGAGAGGGCCATACTCGGGACCCGTCGACCGTCACCACTAGAGAAAATATGAACCACAATGTGTAGCCAACTGGAATTAGAAAAAAAAAAAAAAACCCACCGCATTTCTATTAGCAGCGTTCCCATGGAAACCCCGGCCGGTTGTACTGGATTGTATAATTGCGGGCTTGTGTTAATAGGGGTGGCGCTGCGCGACGTTAAACCAATTGACAGCGTGGTGCAGCAGCCTGCCATTATAATATCACAATTTAAGAGTTGCGCGCATTGTTTAATAATGGGGGTTGAATGAAAACAGCAATTCAGTGCAAGCGTGGTCAATCGTGCTGCTTGCGTGCGGCTTTCTCCGCGACGTCACTGAATTGCAGTTGATCAGTCCGGACCACCCTGGCAGCTGTCTGTTATAACTGAGCGCCGGGCGCGACACCTGGGTGAAAGAATTACGCGAAATAAAGCGGAACGCGTCGCATGTAAACAGCCTGTTGGTGAATGCAGCGCAGCACACGCAGCTGCGCGTTGCACCTGCCCTTTGGCTGCAGGTCACGTTTGAGTGTGCAACTTTTTTTTTTTTTTTTGAATGAACCCGCCGCGTGCCAGCCCCCCCGCGTCTCTCTGTCTGTCTGTGCTTTCAATTCACTTCTGTCTACACTTTCTTTCTTTTTTCCATGTGTGTATTTATTTGTTGTATAATGTACCTTTTTGATAATACAATTTCGTTTAGTTTTTTTTTTTTTTTTTTTTCCCCCTCTTACCTCAGCTCAGGTAAAGGCCTTGTCCTGATTATCACGTGCTGGTCGTGCCTTCAAAGACTATCTTTCTTTTTTTCACCATGTCCTGTAGTGTATTATCCGTTTGTATAATATTACCTTAGAGACATTGATAAAACCAGTGTGTTTTTATTTTTTTTTGAGAAGCCCCCTCTTACCTCAGAAGAGCAGAGTAACGGAACAGGGACTAAGAAGTTTGTGTCTCTGAGTTGCTAACAGATTGATATAATCCTTAGTTCTCTCTCTCTCTCTTTCTCTCTCTCTCTCTTTCTCTCTCTCCCTATATCAGCTCCTTTCTAGAACACAGGACAAATGCTGTATATATATATCTATCTATATATATATAGTGGAGTTCTGCACGTCACAGGGACAAACACCCATTGTAGGGTCAGTGAGTGCAGATTGATTAATTGCTGGCTTCAGGGGGGGTGCTAGTTTGATTTTGATCTTTAGTATTTTGATCTCGTAATTATTATTATTATGATTATTATTATGATTAAGCAGCAGCTCTTTGATTAATGCAATGCTGTCTCCATCGACGGATTCAGCAGCAGGGTTATGCAGCGGCCGGAGCACTTGGGTTTGCTTCAATATTCTAGAGAGGTGTTTTGTTTTTGTCACTCGCATATTTTATGTAGGAGCAATTAATTTAAAAGCTTGTCTGAACTCAGTGGTAATTTCAGACTATGTACTCGGACTATTAAGCTTTTTGATCATGTAAACTTGTGTGCAATTTGTCAAGACTGAAAGCAGGCAGAAAGTAATGGTTATGAAAGTGTAGTCTCTAGAGATTTATGAATCTACTGCAGTATATAACATTAGGACAGTTCTGAATCCACTGCAGTATATAACATTAGGACAGTTCTGAATCCACTGCAGTATATAACATTAGGACAGTTCTACATTGCTCACTATTTATTGCTCATATAAACCTTTATTTTCCTAATATGTCTACCAAAGAGACCCAGGACATTATTCCAACCCTATAACCTATTAAGTGCTATTAAGTGTCAAGGCAAAGGCACATTTCTTTCTGCGGTAACATAATGCTTTATGTGTGTGTGTGTTTGTTAGAGAATATATTGGTCTGGGCTGCAATGCAATCTCTCTCTCTCTCTCTCTCTCTCTCTCTCTCTCTCTCTCTCTCTCTCTCTCTCTCTCTCTCTCTCTCTCTCTCTCTCTCTCTCTCTCTCACACTTTCACACTCTCAGTTATTTTTAGCAGCCGGAGTGTGGATGGTTCTGCGTTCGCTTCGCTGGCTGCAGAGATTAATAGAGAGATATGGAGAAAGAGAGAGATGGTCTGAGCACATGCAGGGAAACCATCTGGAGGAGAGAGAAATAGAGTGGGAGAGAGAAGGAAGGAGGGAGTGAGATGTAACGGATGTACTAACAGTGCTCATGTCCTATATGGTAACATTAGGCTAGTTATACCAGTAACAGCTGTTTAATCAGATTGACTTGCAGTGAAACCTGGGTCCGAGGGGTCCTTGCAGAGACACCTCTTCTTTATTTTTTCGCAGTCAGGACTGCTCTACAGATTCACTAGATTAGAGGCACCTGAGGGGATTAATTCAGAGGTTGAATATGAATCTGCAGGGTTTGTCGCCAGTGCCAAGCATGAATAATATATGGAGTGCTATCGTGAGCACCATCAAAGACTTTGTCAGGAGGAGATCAGTGCGATTTGCATTCTGCAGTGGCGGGGCGGGCCCTATAAACGCCTGGTCTGGGATCCGTCAATCATCTCAACCAGGAGGTGCTCAGTAGAAACACTGACAAGAAAGGTAAATTCATTAGTTTCAGCTGGGGGGTGATTATAATGATCTGCACTAAAACCTGTAACCCTGACCTCTTTCTTCCCACTGTATTCACTGTGTTCAACAAACTTCAATAGGGGGTTAGTACAGAGTTACAGGGAGACTGCAGTAGTGAGATCCTGATTGCAGTCCACTCTCTAACCCCCCTCTCCTCTCCTCTCCTCTCCTCTCCTCTCCTCTGCTGTCTGTCTTGCAGTAAAGAAAGCCAAGCTGGATGGACCCCAAGGTGAGTGTCTCTTATCCTCTCTCACTCTCTTTTTATTCATTTCCCTCTTCCCTCTCTCTTTTCCTCAGTGGCATGCTCCTGTTTCCCCCTGTTTGTTCACTGCCTCTCACCCTCTTTCTTACTCTGTCTATCTCCCTGTTTTTTCCCTCCTTGCTCACTGGCACGCTCCTGTTCTTCTGCTTTCCTCATTGTCACTCTCCTGTTTTTCCCTCCACAGAGAAATTCAACACGTATGTGACTCTCAAGGTGCAGAATGTGAAGAGCACGACCATCGCTGTGCGAGGGAGCCAGCCGTGCTGGGAGCAGGACTTCATGTTGTGAGTGTACTGGGAGTGAGAGTGTGGTGTTAGTCTCTCTGCTGCTGAATTCAAGTGCCGCATTGGTGGCGAGTCGTTCCGTTGATATGCAACACGCCTGCTACACTGGACAAGTCATCAGTGTCAGAGAGACTTCTTAATGATCACACGCCTATGTCTGAGGATAGACCCGTCACATCTCATCACATTACACTGCCTGTCTCAGAAATCTCGGTGTGGCCATTACTGTGACATAGATTCCGAATCAGTGTAACAAACGAGAGACGTTACTGGTTTAGAGTTTAAAGGGTGTAACGATGCTCTTGTTGTATTAATTCATTCAATATCTTTTGCTATTTCTCTAGGTTGTTTGGTATATTATTCATTGTTTATCTGTAAAGTGCTTCAAGGTGATATTCTCATGAAAGGCAATAAAGATTGATTTCCCATTTACACAGACCTGTTCACATGCAGTCTTGCACGCATTAATGTTTGCGGAGCGTCATACAAAACCAAAATCCTCAATACGTTTCAGTTTGAACGAGTTTGATCCTCAGAAGCGGACAGTGTTTTAATGGAATGAGTGCCAGTGTTCTGTGCACCTGTTGTACCTGCAGTGTGAATTTGCAAGACTTCCAGATCCACTGCAGATGATAATGATAAAGATGCTCACTGAGTCTCTCAGAGTGTAATTGCAGCACTGCATCGTTGACAAGGGCAAAGCTCTCCGCTCCTCAGTCTCGTGTTTCCCTGGCACATTTCTTTTTTTATCTTTTCTTTTTATAATCGTCTCTCTCTGTGTTTCTGACCTCCCTTTGCCCCTTGAAAGTTGTTCTTGCTCATTCCGAAGGCAGGGTTGAGTTTCTCCTGTCTGCCTGGTAGCCGACACGGGGAGGAAGGAGTCCTGACGGGCTCACAGTAATAATGGCTATTAACATAAGCCATGCGATTAAGCAAGGCTTTAACAGGTCCATGCTGAGGATTTGTTTCCCAGAAAGTACTTGAGTTAATTTCATTAAACTTTAAAAAATATTGAAACATTATAGGACGGGCAGCTGACTGACAAAATAACATTTTCACTATGTTTTTTAAAAATGAAAAACTCTCGCTCTGTCCCCCTCTCTTCCCTGTCACCCCCCTGTGTGCAGTGAGATCAGTCGATTGGACCTGGGTCTGACAGTGGAGGTGTGGAACAAGGGGCTGATCTGGGACACCATGGTGGGCACTGTGTGGATCCCCCTTCACAGCATCCGCCAGTCTAACGAGGTACTGCAGCTCTCACTCATTCACCCTCTCATACTCTCACTTTCACACTCGCTGTCTCCGCTTCACTCCCACTCACTCTTCAACACAGGCAGTCTCTCTCTCACTCTCATTCAGTCATTATTCATTCAAAACTACTTAATACTGGCAAGTCATTGATTAACGAATGCATGAAGCATTGATTTTGATTGCTAATTCAGAAGGGGTATTCCTGCAGTGAGTCATGTCTGTACGCCTGTCTGTCTGAACGTACCCTACTGTATATCTTTAGCACCACGAGCCCCAGTTTGATGAATGTGAGTGTGGGCATGCATTACAAGCAGTCCTTCTCTCTCCTGTGAATGCAGAGGTGTTATTTTGGCAGGGAAACTGAAGTCAGCGTAGTGTTTAGCTTTTTCAATTCAGTGTTTTATTTTTGTTCTTCTAATGTATTCCCAGAGGGCAACTGAACAGTGCCTGCACCCCCTGCCTGCTTCTGTTTTCTTTTACTGTCCTGAATGTAGAAATAGACCTGGTAACGTTGCCTCATGCTATGACAGGCCAGAGCTCTGCAGAAAGGAGGACTGCTATTTTTGTAATCTTGTTTTTATGTTGTACTCCAGTACAATTTGATAAGGAAGGATCCCTTTTTGAGTTCCTCCCTCGGCATGTACAGCACTAGTCCTGCTGCTGTGTGAGGTGCATTACGCTGAGTGTCCCTCAGCCCCCTGCACAGCGGGGATGTGCTCCCGTGGTCCCTGATAAATGTTTGCCAGTGTTTGTGCAGTCTGTTTGCTAGGCGTTCCCATATGATGCTTACCCATGCTTTCACTGTGCTTTAATGCACTTTGCTGTGAGTCTCTCTGATCAATGTGAGTCCAGGCTGGACGAGTCTCAGGCATGACTCAGCTGCTGACTCGGGCAGGGCGGGGAAGTGGTCCGATTCATTTAATCACTCATTATCCAGCTGGGGGTCACTCCCAAAGTCACCTTGCTCCCCACTGTTCGATACAGAGACTCCATGTATTTTGTGTGAATGAAAGCACCTCTCTCTCTCTCTCTCTCTTTCGGTCTCTCTCTTTCTCTCTCTCTCTGCCTGTAGGAAGGGCCGGGGGAATGGCTGACCCTCGACTCGCAGGTCATCATGACGGACAACGAGATCTGCGGTACGAAGGACCCAACTTTCCACCGAGTCCTGCTGGACACGCGCTTCGAACTGCCCCTGGGTAAGAGGAGAGGAGAGGAGAGGAGAGGAAGGGGAGGGGTTGGGATAGGGATTGGTGTAGGAGTTGGTGTAGAGGTTAGGGTAGGGGTAAGGGTTGGAGTAGGGGTTGGAGTTGGGATTGATTTATTTTATTAGGCAAAAACTTTTGCAGCTTAGTCTGGTGTCTGAAGTGTTGTTTGTTTTTCCCCTCCTGCTGTGCCTCTCCTTCCTGTTTCCTGTGTCTTTCCCAGATATCCCAGAGGAGGAGGCACGCTATTGGGCCAAGAAACTAGAGCAGCTGAACGCCATGAGAGACCAGGATGTAAGGCACTGCTGAGGAAGGGGGGAGGAAGGGTCTAGTTGGCAGTCACTGGCATGGCTAGCATTCTGGGTCGGCAGAGACACTAAGAGCAAAAGAGGGCTTTTTCCATTCTTCATTAATAATCCAATAGCTGATTAATTAATGTATGGATTGAGACAGGATTAAATGGGTTCTTTACTTAGTTGATTAATATGGGATGGGAGGAGAGCCCGACTGAAGAGTTGAGAGAAACAGAGAGAGAGAGAGAGAGAGAGAGAGAGAGAGAGAGAGAGAGAGAGAGAGAGAGAGAGAGAGAGAAAATAAAGATATTTAAACCGAGGTTGGGTATTGTGTCTGCTCTCAGTGTCTTAAGTGTGTCTGTGTGTCTGCTCTCTCTCAGTATGCATACCAGGCGGAGCAGGAGGGACCGCTGCCAGTGCCAGGGACTCAATGCTGTGAGTATCTCAGCTCACCCCCTCACCCCCTCTCGTACTGTCACCCCCTCTCACCCCCTCAGCCCCTCTATCACTGTCACCCCCTCTCAACCCCTCACCCCCTCCCCCCTATCACTGTCACCCCCTCTCACCCCCTCACCCCCTCTCACACTGTCACACCCCTCTCACCCCCTCACCCCCTCTCACTCCCTCACCCACTCTCGCATTGTCACACCCAGCTTCATCTTCTACGTTCCAGTAGCCTCACTCACACAGTCCCAGTAACCTCCCTCTGGCCAGTAGACACATACTGGCTTCATGGTGTTGAACAGTATGGCCTGTATTTTCCTCTATGGGCAAATCGCAGGCAGATTGCCTCCTTCCATAGTAAATGTATTGCATGGGCAGTTTGCCCCACAGTGGGAAAACCAGGCCCTACAAATGAGGGGTGATGAATTTTGGATTGGGGCACCTCCTGGGATTCCCAGCCCTTCAGCTCTGAACCCCCAGGCCACACAGCACTAGAGGGAAAGCATGGGAGCTCTCCGGACCTCGCTGTCTTTGTAACAATGAGTATGATAAGCAGCACAGCACCCTGCCAAACAGCCTCCTCTCCCTGCCAGCGAGGGGGAGGCTGACTCCACGGCAGAGGGCTGGAATCAGACAGTCAAGCAGCATCGTTATTCCGGACCAGCAGGGTGGGGGGGGGGCATGCTCCTGAAGCAGGGGAGAGCTACCCTGAGTGAACCTGAAGGACACACGCCAGCCAGACCCCTTATAGGTTACAGGATCTTGGCTTCTTTGGTTTAGATAATGAAAGTGCTGTTTTAGATAATAAGACTGCCTGTGTTGTTCTTGTGATGATCTAATTTCTTATCAAGTTTACATGTGTGTGCAAATGTTAACCTCCTGTTGTCCTCTCTGTTTGTGATGCAGGTAACTGGAGTCTATGGGGAGATCAGCAAAGTAAGTATCTTGCTCCACTTGTCACCTTGTTTTTATAACAGATGCTGCTTGCCTTGGATTCTGTGAAGCTGGATAATGTCCCCTGAGGCCCAGCCAGTTAGGGAGCATCTCTTGACCCTGTCATGTGTTTGCAGATGATGACCCAGACAGTGCAGTGGACGACCGGGACAGTGATTACCGCAGCGAGACCAGTAACAGTATCCCGCCTCCTTACTACACCACCTCCCAGCCCAACGCCTCTGTCCGCCAGTATCCCATGAGGCACCAGCAGCAGGGCTCGCGGGACTCCTACACTGACTCTCTGTACAGCTGTGAACTCGATTACTCCGACCAGCAGAGGGGGATGAGGTAATCTCGTCTAATCTGAGTCCTCTAGCCTGGCTTGCCTGCTGAGCTCCCCAGTGCGATCCTGAGCAGCATTTGAAACATAAAACAGCTCAGGAATCCTGAGAATTGGGCTTTCAAAAATCTGTACTCTTTTAATGCAGTATATGGTGATTGATAAAGTATTGAAATGTGTTCCATGACAATCTAAAGGGTTTACACAGAGTGAGTGGGTCACTTTACTTGAATAGAGTTGAACAGCTATTGGGTTATCGTGTGTGAATTTGGCTGCCTGACACCCCACGAGGGCCAGAGCATGTATTTCAAACCCTGACCTCTGAGGGAAGTGAACAGCTTGTGTTACTGGAAGCAGTGTCTAGGAAAGGCACAGAGAAGGCAACTTTGTGATGTATGATTCAGAACCGGTTCCAGCCCCAGCACTTGGTAATGCTGAAATGTTTTTTTTTTTTTTAATTGCATTTTGCATTACGTGCCCTGGCATCCGTAGAATGCTGTAAAACCCAGAGAAGAGATTTCGTAGCAGCCGAGGTGCTGACCAATGCAATGAAGCTGCTGTTTCTGAAACATCGTTTAAAACCTGGCTCTCCCGGAATCTGTTTGACCACATGCTTGATGAGAATGGATTTTCTACCTGTTTATCTGCAGTCAGCAACGATAGAAAGTAGTTCCCTCCAGGGAAGTGGGATTCGAGAGTTCAGAAACTAATATGGGGAACAGTTTTTTTTTTCACTTTATTAACATCACGACAAGGAGCAATCCAGCGGAAAGGGCAGGGGTGCAAACTTGGCGCTATGGTTTATGATTCGCACCCCTGGGAAAATGTCAGGTCAGGGTTACCGAATTTAGGGGCGGCAGTATTATGCTGTATTAGAAGACCCCCACTGTAGCCACAGCAACACAGCGCTGGTTACTGACGATGACCACGCAAGACACTGTGCTCATTCTCATGACCCCACTAGCCAGGGGTCCTGCTGTGCTGTTTTTATTTTTGAATTGAACCCGTGCCACTCAGTGGATTGCTCCGCATCTCCCAGACGGCTGCACGTTAGTGAGCGAGCGAGCGCACTGATGACTGTCTGTCTGTCTGTCTGTCTGTCTGTCTGGCTTGTGGGTACTGATGTTGGTCCTCTCCTCCGATAGTTTAGACTCTGCCACCAACGGCGGCAGCGACCTGGAGTCTGTCTCGGGGTCTAGCCGGCGGACCAGTCACCAGTACTCGCTAGACAGTAGGCAGTCCCTGTCTGATAGGTGGGTCCCAGCCTCCTCCTCCTCCTCCTCCTCCTCCTCCTCTCCTCTCCTCTCCTCGCTAGCCTTGTTCCTTCTGCCAGACTGTACTGCTGTACTGTGTCAGTGGACTTGTCTCGTAGTTGAGCTGGTAGCTGTGTGCATGCGTGCTTCTCTCACTGTTTTAATAAGTCGCTCTCTCTCTCTCTCTCTATCTCTCTCTATTGGGTTACTATGAATATCTGAAGGTTCAGCTGGGGGGTGGGGGGGTGAATACGAGTTGATCTCTAATTGTTTTCTAGCTGCCAAAGAAACAGCTTAGTCCCAGGAAGAATCATTTTCATTTTTATTGAATGTTCTGAGTTAGCTAGTTTGAGTAAATTCTGAGGATTCTGTTCCTCAGAAATGTTGCTTGTGCCTAAATAGGGATTTTCCTTCCTTCCTGTGTTACAGGCAGTAGGGCCCACCCTGAGCCTCACCATCACATTGTGCGTCACAGTTATCGCTATGAAAAAAAAAAAATTCTGTGCAGCTTTAGTAAAATATTCAAAGTGCATGTGTTCACAGAGTCCTCCCATGTTCAGATTCCTCCTCGGGGAAGTTTAATACCGCTGAAATCAGGCGTTTCATTTATTTATTTATTTTCCAGCGCTATTAATAGCATAAGATTACCTGCTGTGGATGTGAAACTCCCTTTAGAAGTTGTGCACAAGGGCCAGGCTTGCAGGGTTTGAGTTTTTGTTGGTTTGAAGGCAGTAATGAGCAGAGTTCTCCCTTGACTGTGGGTAGATATCTCAGCCAGCCCTGTCCTGCCATGTGGTTTTAATAACAACGCTCCCCCTCTTTCTTTTATGCATTATTGATAGCCAGGCAGCTCTCCTGGATAATTGGACCCGAGATCAATACTAGAAAATGTGTGTGTGTGTGTCTCGCCCTCTCTCGCTATCTCCTGCAAAAGCTTCATTCATTACAGATGATAAATATTATACCTTCCAGATTACTCTCTTAATGACCTACTTCTGTTGAGAGAGATAGAGAGAGAGACAGAGGGAGCAAGGGAGGAAGAAAGGAAGGAAGGAAGGAAGTACCACTATAGACTACGGTTTAATTGATTGGAAGTCAGTTTCTTTCTTTTCTTTCTTGCTGTGTTTGTTTGTTTGTCTTCCTTCTCTCTCAGCCCCACAGGGAGTGGTCTCGACGCTTCATCAGTAGAGTTGAGGTACCTCCCAAATGAGTGTGTGTCAACTCCGCACCAGTATCTGACACTCTTTCTCTCTCTCTCTCTCTCTCTCTCTCTCTCTCTCTCTCTCTCTCTCTCTCTCTCTCTCTCTCTCTCTCTCTCTCTCCCCCCTCCCCTCTCTCCTCTCTCCTCTCAGCCCCACAGGCAGTAGCCGCTATGCCTCCTCCGCAGAGCTGAGCAGGGGCAGCTCCCAGCTCAGTGACGATTATGAGAACGGGAGCCTGCAGGGCTCTGGGCTGGGGGAGGACCTGGAGGGAGAGGACTCCTACCACTCCTGCCACAGCTCCGTCAGCTACGCCAAGGAGTCTCCGGACTGGGATCCCGAGGATGAGGAGGAGGGGCTGGGCGAGTACAGTGATGACGGGGGGTACCCCAAAGAGGGGGGCGAGGGGATGGTGGTGGGGGAGGATGGTCTGTGCGAAGACGTGGAGGAGGAGGATGCCATATATGAGCCAGACGACCTGTATGACGAAGAGGAGCTGTATGAGGATGAGGACCTGTACCCCACAGAGCAGACCCCAGAAGAGACCCTCTTCCCTCCTGCCGAGCCAGCCACCACCACCACTAACACCTCCGCTCGCCCCCCCCTGGAGAAACAGCCCTCCCTGCAGCAGCAGTCCCAGCCCCCCTCTCAGATTCCCCCTCAGCCACCCTCTCAAACCCCCTCTCAGGCCCCTGCCCCTACCGCTACCCCTGCTGTCACTGCCCAGCTGTCCTTTGAAGCCCCCCCCCTCACGCAAGAGACCCCCATCCCTTCCCCTTCCGCTGTCATGGACACTGCCGAGCAGGAGACTGAGAGACTGCCAGACAGGTAGGGGCTCTCTTCTTGCTGTTGTGTTTTCATGTTTAGATGGTGAAAAATGAAAGTGTAAACAACTAAAACACTGCATTTCCTTTCCCTTCGCTCCTCCTGTCTCAGCTATGGAGTGGGTGATGACAGCCAGGCCTCCATGTCCAGAGCCAAAGCTAACTGGCTGCGAGTCTTTAACAAGGTCCGTCTACAGCTGCAGGAGGTACGAGAGGCATAGAGGATCACAGACTCACTGCACAGGTTACACCTGAGAAACACACACACACACACACACACACACGCACACACACACACACACACACACACACACACACACACACACACACACACACACACACACACACACACACACACGCACACACACACACACACACACACACACACACACACACACACGCACGCACACGCACACACACACACGCACACACACACACGCACACACACGCACACACACACACACGCACACACACACACGCACACACACACGCACACACACACACACGCACGCGCACACACACAGCGATAGACATACAGTCACAGAGCACCTCTGTGGTCACAGGGACAGACACACGCTCTCACTGTTCTTATAAAATCACTCACTCCATGTTAATTCATGCTCCTCTTTCCACCTTGTCTTCATGTAGGTTTATAGTTTTTTTTGGTTTGTTTTGGTTTATGTATGCACATATATAAATATATATATATATATATATATATATATATATATATATATATATATATATATATATTATAGCTATGTTATTTATTAATTATTTTATTATAATTATCATTGTTGATATTCACGTTTTTTATTTTGCTTTTATTTTTGTGTGCATCTTTTTTGTTGTTTTTTTGTTTCAGTTTTACGCGGTATCCATAGCGATTTTCATATTGTCTGATTTTGATTGGTCGAACCTGGAGCAGACACACAGGTGGGTGTGAGAGTTTGAATCGATGTGTGCAGATTGCAGCAGGTGTGAGGATATCCAGGGAGACAGAGAGTGCGGTGGGCTTGCTGGTCCGACACTCGCTTTGTTAGTAGAGGCGATACAGCGCCTGCACAGGAGCAGATCCACTGCCATGGTAACAGCAACTGCGCGATACATTGCTGCATCATTCCAGGTTAATTCCTTCACAAACACATCTTTACCAGGTACCTTGTTAACATGATCACGTTCAAGCTCCCTGTCTGAGGAATCCATTCCCAAGCCCTCTGTATATTGTGTATGCAAGCGCAGTGGCTCTGTGTCAGTTTAGGTGCAGTTCTGTTCACTGCCTGCCCTGGGCTGTTGCAGCGCCCTCTGCAGGTAAGGGGCTGGTCTGCCTGTGGCTCTGGGGGGTGAGTGCTGCCCCCTAGATGCCTGAGAGGTCAGTGTCAGTTTATCTGTATGTTGAGGAGGCTCTGCTCTGTGTGAATCCTGACTCTCCCCCTCTCCCCCTGCAGGCCCGTGGAGAGAGTGCTGGGGCGCAGTCACTGTGGTTTAAAGGAGGGTGAGTAGCAGAGACACACATAAACCTACACTGGCACACTCACACACATACCTACACTGGCACACTCACACACATACCTACACTGGCACACTCACACACATACCTACACTGGCACACTCACACACATACCTACACTGGCACACTCACACACATACCTACACTGGCACACTTAAACTGCTTGACACACACATACACTCACAGTAACTGTCACACACTACCTGATACACACGTGCTAACATTCGTTTTATATATGAAACGCTCCCATTGCAGAGCACTCTGAGCCAGTCCTGAGTTTTACTGTGAGCTTAGTGACAGCTGAGCTACTGTAACCGAATCAGACAGCAGAGGGAAAAAACTCACAGTTTACCCTGGAGCTGCTCACACTGCCAGCATTGGAGGCTTCTTACTGTCAACCCCATCGAAGAGTCAGAAAACAATGGAATTGTATTATTATTATTATTATTATTATTATTATTATTATTACAGTAACCTCTCTCTCTCTCTCTCTCTCTCTCTCTCTCTCTCTCTCTCTCTCTCTCTCTCTCTCTCTCTCTCTCTCTCTCTCTCTCCTCTCTCTCTCTCTCTGTCTCTCTCTCTCTCTCTCTCTCTCTCTCTCTCTCTCTCTCTCTCTCTCTCTCTCTCTCTCTGTCTCTCTCTCTCTCTCTCTCTCTCTCTCTCTCTCTCTCTCTCTCTCTCTCTCTCTCTCTCTTCGTGATCCGTCCCTTGCTCACACTCTGAGACGTTGGTGTGTGTGTGGGGGGCTGTCCTGAGGCGATTGGCCTTGGTGCTATAAACTCTCAGAGTGAAGTGAGTGAGGGAGGAAGAGAGAAAGAGAGGGACTGGGAGGGAGTGATAAGGACCAGGAGGGGGTGGATTTCTCTTGTTTTACATTTTTTATTTGGTTAGTATTCTTTTACGGGGGGGTGAGGGGGTGTTGGATTTTATGCTAAATAACAATACTGTAAAAATAATACTTTTAACAAAACTCTGTTGCAGCTTCCCAGTGTGTGCCATTCTGCCCCCACCCTGCCCTGGCTCCGCTCCACTCTCGTTCTCTTTACCCGTCTCTGCTGTATTCCCAGCTGCTTTCACAGAGCTGATCAGCACCGACCTTGAACTGCCTTTTACCTGAAGGATCATTAGGTAGTCTATGACTGGTGCTAATCACGGGATGCTATTTTTAATTTTTTTTTTTTATAAGGCTTCCTAGCCAGTAAGATGCAAATTGCACTTCATGTTTGAATGAACTCATGAAGGTTAATCCCCCCTCCCCCATCAAGTGGATGCTAGATTCTGAATTCCATGGTGTTACAGATAAGCCCCAGCTGAGCAGGGTACTGTGAAACCTATAGCCCTGGGTGGAAACTGGGAAAGAAGACCACGGTCCTCTAGAAAGCATACAGCTTAGTATTTATTTCCCAGTGATCTTTGTAAGCCCTGGTTCTAATGGCCCCTTGGTGTGGCTCCTCCTACACAGGGTCAGGCTTGGTTACTCCTCCCCTATAGACAGGGTAAGGTGTGGTTCTCTTCCCTTATAGATGGGGTAAGGTTTGGTTCCTTTTCCCCTATAGCCTAGGTAAGGCTTGGTTCTCTTCCCTTATAGATGGGGTAAGGTTTGGTTCCTTTTCCCCTATAGCCAGGGTAAGGCGTGGTTCTCTTCCCCTATATCCAGGGTAAGGCGTGGTTCTCTTCCCCTATAGCCAGGGTAAGGTGTGGTTCTCTTCCCCTATAGCCAGGGTAAGGCGTGGTTCTCTTCCCCTATAGCCAGGGTAAGGCGTGGTTTTCTTCCCCTATAGCCAGGGTAAGGCGTGGTTCTCTTCCCCTATAGCCAGGGTAAGGCGTGGTTCTCTTCCCCTATAGCCAGGGTAAGGAGTGGTTCCTCATGCCCTATTGCCATTGTTGTTCTCCCCGCATGGTGTTAGTCTAGCAGAGCAGGTGCTGATGGTATTGCTCTCTCTCCACAGGCCGGGCGGTGCGCTCTATAGCATAGACAGCATGCCGGACCTTCGAAAGAGGAAAGCCATCCCCCTAGTTAGAGACTTGGTGAGATCTCCAGATAAACCCTACCCTTCTAACCTTCGCAAATCTCTCCTCTCCCCTTATCACTCCCAGCCTTCCTCCCCTCATAGCGCCCTCCCGCTCTATCTCTATCTCACCCTCGAACCTCCTCCCCACCCCTCCCTTCTCTCTAGATTGGCTCAGTGACTCTCCTCTGCAGGGTGTCTGCTGTCTGGAGACTCTCAAACACTTGCCCACTATTGCTGCTTCTTTATTTCTATATATTTTATTTTATTGTATACTGTTTTCCTGGTGCAGCCTCCTGCTCCTCCCCTTTCTTCTCTGGCCTGGTTAACCTTGTTGATGCCTCTCTGTTTGTTTGTCTGTCTGTGTGCGACTGTCCTGGGTGTTGTGTTGTTTCCTTTGCTCTGAGCAGTGGAGCTGCCGCGGTGAAGTTCCTGTGCAGTATTGACAGCATGCCTGATATTAAGCCGCGCCGCAAATCCCTCCCATTTGTCAGCGACATGGTGAGCTCATCACAAGAGGCAGAGCTTGTACTTAAAGGGGCGGCGCATCCTTCAGTGACAATTTAATATCTCACGGGATGAGGGAAAGAGTTGAATACATTAACAACCATGAACCAACAGACCTGGTTCAACAAGCAAGGGGACCTGCAGCAAATATAGCAATCAGCTGGGCCTGACTGAACAGTGAATGAGCCTAACATGTTAACAGGATTTCACACGACTGTAAAGATTAAATATAATGAACTGATTATTTGATATAATTAGGAGCAGTATCACTGGTTTTGTGCAGCCGGTACTACACGCCAGGCTGTTTGACCCTCTTTGCACAGTCAAGTGCAGGGCCGGTGAGTGAGTAATGAAACTAGCAAGAGCCAACTCTGGACAATCATTTAAATGCTCCTTCTGTCTAAAACAAAGTCAAGCTTTGCACTCACTTTAGGCCACCTATGAGATGAGATGGCAGGTCTGTTTTAATGATCTAATCAGCATCAGATCTAAATACCACCACCTTTGAGCTAAACAAAAAATTAAAAAAAAATAAAATACAGCAGAAAGAGATCTGCAAAACAACAGGTGTGTAAGCTGTATGGTGGCATTATTGATTCTGGTCCAATTGTCAGTTTAATTAGGTGTTAAGGAAAGATTTAAATTGTTAATGCAGTGACTGTGAACGCGCCAGGACGCCGCCCCTTTAACAGAGGTCGCCGGGGGGACAAGCCCCCTTCCGCACTGGCTCACTGTCTCTGTCTCTGCAGCACTTGCAGGAAGTCTGGTTTCCAGAAGCTTGCTAATTAAATTAAACAGGAATAGTTTTGAAAATTGCACTATATATATATATATATATATATATATATATTAATCATTTAAACCATTAGTTCCTTGTAGCCCTGCCTGCCACTGCTTAGCACTCTGACCACTGGAAACCAGACTCCCTCTTCATGTGCCCCTCTGAACCAGCTTGTTTTTTGGCTCCCCGTGTCTTGTGTGTGTCACATGTGTTATGTGTTCGGTTCAGTTTCTCTGCGAATCCAGGCTAATGCACACATAAAGATCCTGAGGAATCCGTCTCGGAGCGGCTGCATTCCCAGGCTGCCTCATTGATGGAATCCGGAGGAAGTGAAGCTCGAGCCAAGAGATTCGGCAGATTATCTGTTAATTCATCACACATGCTACAAAACTGAGTGACATAGGATGCTAAAGGACAAGAAAAGGATACAGAGGCAGACTGACAGAAAAAACATGAAGTGTGTTAAGATCTGGTCAATTAACAATATAATGAACTTATCACTTTAAACAATTACTACACTGAGTTACAGTGCATCTATACTTTATATACACGCAGACATCTGTTGCTGTAAATATGTCCATAGTTGGACAATATTAAGTTTTACAGTATATAGACATTGTCATGACCAGGTCCTCTGTGGATCAGTAACAATGGTGCCCACCAGTCCTCGAGTGTGATGAAAATATAGCCTTGGGCTGGACTTGGGAAGATCTCGAATCTTCCTTCAGGACAGACTTGAATGACCAGGTCTGGTCTGAAAGGAATAGCTCAAACTGCATCCTGCCCCTCTGCCTCTCCTGCTCTCTGGTACCCCCTAGCTTCACCTTGCCTTCATGACCATAGTGCGGCTCAGGCTTCTCTCACTCACCACCGGGGGCCTCAGTGTCCACAGTGCTGCCAAGGGCCCTGTCTGTCTCTCTCTCTCTCTCTCTGTCTCTGTGTGTGGTTCTCTGTGCCTCCAGTAAGCTGGTTCTGTTCTAACAGCTATCTGTATTCCTCTCTCCTCTCACCACGCTGCTGCAGGCTATGGTGAGCAACAAGAAAAGCCTCCTCTATTATTCAGAGTGCATTGCTTTATAAATATCACAGGACAGTGCTATTATTATTATTATTATTATTATTATTATTATTATTATTATTATTATTATTATTATTATTATTATTTACATTGAATGAAACTGTAATGTTGTATTTGATATAAAACTGACCCCGAATGAATATAGATTTACTTTCCCCATATGTGAGATAATCATTCAGATGTGCAATAATGAGTTTGAATTTGTATATATGTACACTATCCACCACAAAAAAATGTAGTGCGTGAATACATAGAGTCCATTAGGGAAACAATACTGTGCAATACATAGTTACAGCTATAAATCTAATGGAACCAGCCTCACAACCCTCTCTCTCTGTCTTCTCTCCTTCTCTCCTTCCCTTCTTTCACAGTCTCTGGTCAATTCTCGGAAGGCAGGAATCGCTCCGGCTCTCGCCTCCAGCACGCTGAATAACGAAGAGCTGGTGAGACGCTCTGTGTATCTGTGTATATCCAGCTGTGCATCTGTGTGTGTGTCACCTATACAGTGTGGTTTCTGACCCCAGCCTGTCTCTCTCTCTCTATCTCTCTCTCTCTCTCTCTCTCTCTCTGCAGAAAGCTCATGTGTACAGGAAGACCCTGCAGGCACTCCTCTACCCCATCTCCAGCACCACACCCCACAACTTCGAGGTGTGGACCGCCACCACGCCCACCTACTGCTACGAGTGCGAAGGGCTTCTGTGGGGCATCGCCAGGCAGGGCATGCGCTGCTCGGAGTGCGGGGTCAAGTGCCACGATAAGTGCCAGGACCTGCTCAACGCAGACTGCCTGCAGAGTAAGAGATGCAGAGACTGGGAGGGACTGGGGGGTAAAGTGACACCAAGGCATTGGCCGAAACATCTCTCTGCTTGACTCGCTCTCTTCTGATTTTGCCTCAATAACAGCGATGAAGGAACTAGATGAAAAGTTAACTGCCTCGCATACATGCATTCAATTCAAAAGGTCTTTTATATCATCATGACAAGTGTCACAAATACTGGCAAAGTTACTGCATCCAAAATACAGAATGTAATCTTCACAATAAAAGCAGAGCAGATGCACTGAGAGGTCTGTGCTGAGTGTTGAGGTGTGTGTGGTGGCAGGTTCTCATTTTCTCCCCTCTCCCTCCTCTCCTCTCCCCCTCTCTCTCAGGAGCTGCTGAGAAGAGTTCAAAGCATGGTGCCGAGGACCGGACCCAGAACATCATCATGGTTCTGAAGGACCGCATGAAGATCCGCGAGCGCAACAAGCCGGAGATCTTCGAGCTGATCCAGGAGGTGTTTGGGTTGTTGAAGGCGCCGCACACCCAGCAGATGAAGCAGATCAAACAGAGCGTGCTCGATGGCACCTCCAAGTGGTCAGCCAAGATCAGCATCACAGGTCAGGGGAGAAGGGAAAGAGGGGGAGGGGAGAAGAGAAGGACAAGGGAGGGGTTGAAGATCAGTACCACAGGTTAAGGGAATTAAAGAACCAGATTTGCAAACTCTGTGAGGTTTCGGTGGAATCTGATTGAACCTCCAGCCCCGTTTGTGTGGTGAGAGAAACCCTGTGTGTGTCTAATTGTCCCCTCCCCTCTCCCCTCTCAGTGGTGTGTGCCCAAGGGCTGCAGGCAAAAGACAAGACGGGCTCCAGTGACCCCTATGTGACCGTGCAGGTGGGCAAAACCAAGAAGAGAACCAAGACCATCTACGGAAACCTCAACCCAGTGTGGGAGGAGAACTTCCACTTGTGAGTGCACACTGCTGCATGCAAGGGGACACGCGCACATCACTGTTACACTGTTACTGTTCCGGGACAGCCTCCTCTGTTTTTTGTAACTTTTCTTGTGTTCTTAGCTGTGCAGTGAGGAGCCTCTGTTCCGGTTCATGGTTGTCTGTTTATAATGGTCTCCCCTCCTCTCTCCAGTGAGTGCCACAACTCGTCAGACCGGATCAAGGTGCGAGTGTGGGATGAAGACGATGACATCAAGTCCCGCGTGAAGCAGCGGTTCAAGCGCGAGTCCGACGACTTCCTGGGGCAGACGATCATCGAGGTGCGCACCCTGAGCGGGGAGATGGACGTGTGGTACAACCTGGGTGAGTACAGAGAGGAGAGGAGGAGAGGGAGAAGGGGAGGAGATGGAGTGGAGTCACTAACCCTAGTGCGTGTGTGCGTGTGTGTGTGTGTGTGTGTGTGTTTGCTGGTTGGTTTGTTTGTTTGATTCAGATAAGCGCACAGACAAGTCTGCGGTGTCGGGAGCGATCCGGCTGCACATCAGCGTTGAGATCAAGGGGGAGGAGAAGGTGGCTCCCTACCATGTGCAGTACACCTGTCTACACGAGGCAAGTACCTGCACAGCCTGTGTGTCTCAGTCTTGTTCTGTTGCTATTGCTTACCTGAGCTAAAGCAGGTGTGCCCATGTGTACAGCTACATCAGGTAAATAGGAGATCAGAAAACCTTTGCCCCCCTGTGTCTGTACTGAGCCTCGCTCTCCCCCTCAGAACCTGTTCCACTACGTGACGGATCTTCAGAACGGCGGGGTGGTGAAGATCCCCGATGCAAAGGGGGACGACGCCTGGAAGGTTTACTTTGAGGAGACACCACAGGAGATTGTGGACGAGTTCGCCATGCGCTACGGAGTGGAGTCCATCTACCAGGCAATGACGTGAGGGTGGGACAGGACGGGACAGGGGCATGCTGAGGATCTGGGGGGGTTGAGTAGTTTCACTCTAATTGATTTGACTCTCACTCTTCTCGCAGATACTTTCCCTCTCTCTCTCTCGCTCTCTCTCTCTCTCTCTCTTTCTCTCTCTGATTTGCCTGTGTAGTGGTTCTGTAGTGTAACCCTCTCTCTCTCTCTCTCCCATCTCCCTCTCTCTCTCTCTCTCTCTCTCTCTCTCAGTCACTTTGCCTGCCTCTCCTCTAAGTACATGTGCCCTGGCGTTCCCGCTGTGATGAGTACGCTGCTCGCCAATATCAACGCCTACTACGCACACACCACCGCCTCCACCAACGTGTCTGCTTCTGACCGCTTCGCAGCCTCCAACTTCGGGGTGAGTGGCAGCGCTGCAGGGTCCCTCCCTGCACACAGGCTGCCCTGGGAGAGGTAGAAGAGCTGGTTTCACACACCTCTGATTAGCATTAATCTTGGACTACCGCACCTCAAGGTAACATTGGCTAGTCCATGAGTAGTTCTAATCAGGGTCTGTGAAACCTTAGGTAAGTGTTTTATAGTGAAACTGAAAAATAAAGAAAGATACAGAGTTGATGTGCTTTTTTTTTCTCCACAGAAAGAGCGGTTTGTGAAACTCCTGGACCAGCTGCACAACTCTCTGAGGATTGACCTGTCCATGTACCGGGTAAATCCAGCTCACTGTATTAGACAGCAGGCACCTCAACACTCCAGTGTACTGCGGCGTGAAAAATGGAACACAGTCCTGTTTCTATGGCCTTCGTGACGTTTAAATTGGGGGGGGGGGCATGATATCGGAGGGGCGTGTCCAACTGGAAGGGGGTTTGGTGGGTGTGGGTTAAAGTTTCCATGGTTATATGCGGGGATGGAAATACGACTCTATTGGATAGCAGTTTTGCCCATTCCAGGTTTTAATACATGCCACAGTTAGCCACAGTGTATAGGTAACATGCTCAGGTGTGTCTTATTAAACTCATAGTAAAACCAGGTATGGATCAAACTGCTGTGCAATGGGAGCCTTTCCATCCCTGTTATATGGGAGGGGTTTCGGTGGGTGTGGTTATTTCATGTAACTCGCCTGTGTCTGTCTCTCAGAATAACTTCCCCGCCAGCAGCCCCGAGCGCCTCCAGGACCTGAAGTCCACAGTGGACCTGCTGACCAGCATCACGTTCTTCAGGATGAAGGTGCAGGAGCTGCAGAGCCCCCCCAGGGCCAGCCAGGTGGTGAAGGACTGCGTGAAGGCCTGCCTCAACTCTACCTACGAGTACATCTTCAACAACTGCCACGAGCTGTACAGCCGCGAGTACCAGACCGACCCGGTGAGCACCGCGACACTCAGCACCTTATCCATGGAATCAGAGCAGAGTGGAAGAGTGGAAGCAGTGTAAAGCATAGCTAAGTGTTGCAAAGAACCTGAGATGTATGGTACAGCATATTGAAAACATGGCAAACTGAGGTGAATGCAAACTGTTACCTGGGAAAACTACAGAACTGCTTTTGCAAATGAACGGTGGTAAAGTGTGGTGAAGGTGTGCTGCTCCGCACTGTGAGCTTGTGGGTGAATCTCGCCTCTCGCTCCTCCTGCAGGCTAAGAAAGGGGAGGAGCAGCCCGAGGAGCAGGGCCCCAGCATCAAGAACCTCGACTTCTGGTCCAAACTCATCACCCTCATCGTCTCCATCATCGAGGAGGACAAGAACTCCTACACACCCTGCCTCAACCAGTGAGTGCCGCCCAGCCCCAGCGACCAGGGGCTCTCCACCTAAATACCTTGTGTAGTAATGATGTTGTAGGCTCTCCGTGCTTCAGTGAAGGTGCTGTTGACCTTCCATGCCCTTAGTGAATAGTGTTCCTGAGTCCTCCTGTTCCAATGAAATGTGTTCTAGACTATCCCTTCCTACTCTAATGAATCTAACCCCCCCACACCCCCACCCCAGGTTCCCTCAGGAGCTCAATGTTGGGAAGATCAGTGCGGAGGTGATGTGGAACCTGTTTGCTCAGGATATGAAGTACGCCATGGAAGGTGAGAGGCTGAATAACATACACAAGAGAATTCATACAGTCAGCTGGGTATAGAATTCCTTATTGCTGTTGCCAGGATTGTGAGCACCCCCTCTCTATCCTTCTACCCCCTCAGAGCACGATAAGAACCGTCTGTGTAAAAGTGCAGACTACATGAACCTGCACTTCAAGGTGAAGTGGCTCTACAACGAGTATGTGAAGGAGCTGCCCTTCTTCAAGAGCAGAGTGCCCGAGTACCCAACGTGAGTGTGGGGATTCGACTACTGCCGTCATCACTCTGACAAACAATCACTCCCACAAGCCTCTCCCAGCTAAACTACAACTTCCATCATAGTCTTCTAGCTAAACTACAACTCCCACAATCCTCTCCCAGCTAAACTACCACAATCCTCTCCTAGCTAAACTACAACACCCACAATCCTCTCCTAGCTAAACTACAACACCCACAATCCTCTCCTAGCTAAACTACAACCCCCACAATCCTCTCCCAGCTAAACTACAATACCCACAATCCTCTCCCAGCTAAACTACAACTCCCACAATCCTCTCCTAGCTAAACTACAACTCCCACAATCCTCCCCTTTCTTAAGAGCCCTTCCCCTCCACCCCCCTGCATGTCTGTCCTGATGGCTGTCTGTCTGCTTTCTCCTCAGCTGGTTCGAGCCGTTCGTTATCCAGTGGCTGGATGAAAATGAGGAGGTGTCCCGAGACTTCCTTCATGGAGCGCTGGAGAGAGACAAGAAGGACGGGGTAGGGACTGGGAGTTGGGAATGGAAATGAGTGATGGGGAATGGTGATTGGGAACTGCACTGCACTGCACTGCACTCAAGGCAATGAGTCTGCCAGGAACATCCTCTAAATATATTTTCTCTCCTCCCTCTCACCTCTCTCCTCTCTCTCTCCCTCTCTCAGTTCCAACAAACCTCTGAGCACGCTCTCTTCTCCTGCTCAGTGGTGGATGTGTTCTCCCAGTTAAACCAGAGCTTCGAGATCATCAAGAAGCTGGAGTGCCCAGACCCCCAGATCGTGGGCCACTACATGAAGAGGTTTGCCAAGGTAGGAGAGTTTGCCTGCCTGCAGAGTCCCCTGCTGATCACAGCCAGGCAGAGCAGGGCAGGGCTGCTGGTTATACACATGCTGTTATTCTGAGCTGAGTTGGCACTGTCCTTTTTATAAGAGTACATTTAAACAGCTGTCTTGTATTCCTAGATGATGCCAGGCTGCGGTGTGCTTGACGTGGCTCTGATATCTCTCTCTCTGTCTCTCTTTTATTCTATCACTTTCCCTTCTTTCTCCTTCTCTCCCCAGACCATCAGTAACGTGCTGCTGTCCTACTCTGACATCATTTCCAAGGACTTTACCAACTACTGCTCCAAAGACAAAGTGGTGAGTCTGCCTTCACTGGCTGCTTGGTCTTCTTCTATTGCAGTTATTTCTTTGAGTGTGCGAAAGGGCTATGTAACTATCAGTGTTTGTGTGTGTGTGTATTTGTATATCTATTTGTGTGTGTGTGTGTGCTTTATTTACCTGTTTGTGTAACACAGTGTGTATTTGTATCTCTGCAGCCCTGTATCTTGATCAACAACATCCAGCAGCTCAGAGTCCAGCTGGAGAAGATGTTCGAGGCCATGGGGGGGAAAGACGTGAGTATTATTATTATTATTATTATTATTATTATTATTATTATTATTATTATTCTGATTCTGATTCTCGTTCTCGTTCTCGTTCTCGTTCTCATTCTCATCATATTGCTGTTCTCATTGCGCTGGTATTGTCTTTGCTGGGATGCCGGGTGATGCTGTCTGTCTCTGCAGCTCAACGTGGAGGCCAGTGACATTCTGAAGGAGCTGCAGATCAAACTCAACAATGTGCTGGATGACCTGAGCAGAGTGTTCGCCACCAGGTGAGGGGATGCACTGACAGACACACACTCTGCATTGACTTCATTATAGTGGTACTTATTATTATTCCTAACATCAACCCCTGTAAAAGCCTCCACACTGAAACTGAAAATCTGTGGCCCATTTTTTTTCAATGTATTTTTTATTTACATTTTTTTTCAATTTGCCACGTTGTTCTCAATCTGTTGATGTATAGACGATGCTACTCGTAGCACACCCCTCACCCTCTTTCTCCCTCTCCCTCGCTCTAGTTTCCAGCCCCACATCGAGGAGTGTGTGAAGCAGATGGGTGATATCCTGAGCCAGGTGAAGGGGACGGGCAACGTGCCGGCCAGCGCCTGCAGCAGCGTGGCTCAGGATGCAGACAACGTGCTGCAGCCAATCATGGACTTCCTGGACAGAAAGTGAGTGACGCATGATCAACCACCAAGACATCCAGAACGATCGACACCCAACAGTGCGGAATTCAGAAATACTAACATTCAATGACAAATGAATTTCAGTTTCTTTTAGCATCTCTTAAGATCTGGGTCCAGACAGACTCGGCACACACTGACAGACGCCAGCCTCACCCTCCCCTCCCTCCTCTCCCTGCAGTCTGTCCCTGTTTGCTAAGATCTGTGAGAAGACCGTTCTGAAGCGAGTTCTGAAGGAGCTCTGGAAGCTGGTGATGAACACCATGGAGAAAACCATTGTGCTGCCACCCCTCACCGACCAGACAGTGAGTACAGACACGCACCGCACATGCGGCAATCACGCAGTCAACACGCACACACACACACGGCCCAGAGCTCGCTCCCAACACCACACACACAGTGTGAACACAGAGAGAGACTGGGCTGTCACTGGAACCTGCTGGAGAGGAGAGAGAAAGGGAGAGGAGAGGGGTAGAGATGAGATGGGTAGGCAGATGGGGTTCAAACACTTTGGGAAGCATCCTTATAGAATGGAGGAGAGCAGACACAGTTAAGTGAAGGGAGAGAGGGGAGGGCAAGAGACGGGTTCAACCCAACGTACGCACCAAGAGGTTCTCTCAGTCTGTGGGTCAGGATCAGCAAACATTTAACCCATTAAAACCAGTGGGAAGCGGTGCTCTGTAGAAACACAGGGACCCTTAACCCTTGAAGTGAGGAGGTTACAGGGGAGCGCCCAGTTTCTGCACCATGCACCTGCTGCGTACAGACTGCTCCTGAGTGCGAGGCAGAACCGTTAACATTGCCTTCTTTGAATGAAAAGTAGCTACAATCCAGCGAAAACTGTGTTCCCTTAAACCCTCGCCTGTGAAAATGCAACAGCAGACCCCCCCCCCACTCCCTCCCAGCCCCTCCACATGGTGCACATCATTATTCAAACCCTGGTTCGAGGCATTTCCAGTTCAGCAGCCACAGCTAATCAAACACAACCAACTAAATGAGCTGTTTGTAATATTCGGTCCTGTGATATCCATAAAAATGATCCATATCTTTAAATAGATATCCATACCTGTGTGATTGCTAAACAAGAAACTAGCCTGTAAACAATTCATTTCATTCCATTATGAATTCATTCATTATTTATTTTATTTTATTTATTTATATCTATTTTATTTTTAAAAGAGCCCCATATCCTTTCCTCTCTAGCCTGGTGATTAAAAACTACAGTGAATCCCAGGAAATCCCATGTCCCAGTCTGACAGTAGTGCTTTTCCACCGGTCATCTGGGTAGCCTGACCAGTGAAAAGACAACAGATATTAATGCAAGGTGACACGTTACCTGCACAGTGGAGCTGCTCAGCACAGGATCCCGATGCAGAACAGTGGGGGCTATTCCAGCTTTCACTGGGATCTAGTGTGTCCAATGAACTGTGTTTGAAAACAGCAGAGGGGATCTCCCTCAGTATGACTGAATTGATTTAAAATCTCTCTTGGTTTAACACATCCTGATGTTAATCAGTAATGCATTCAATATGCTTGTGCTGTACTGAAGGAGCCTGCAGGGCAGGATGACCAGTGGAAACTAGATGCTAGGTGCTGAGACTGGGAGCTGGTTTCAATATTATTATTATTATTATTATTATTATTATTATTATTATTATTATTATTATTATTATTATCGTGGTTGCTGCTGTTGTTATTGCTGATTGGTTGATCTGGGGCCCTTTGCATATTACTGACCCTCTTCTCTAATATTACATCCCGCCTCTCTCTGGTCACTCCACAGATGATTGTAAGTACGGCACTTAAGTGTCTATCTGTCTGTCTGCAGTGCGTCAGTGCAGGTGGCCAGTCTTTGTTATGTGTGGCTGCAACCCACTTCCTCTCTGTCCTCCCTCTCCTCTCTCCTGATCTCTCACCTCTAATCTCGCTCTCGCTCCTTTCTCTCTGACTCCTCTCCTCTCCCCTCCTATCCCCCTCTCTACCTCTCTCTCTCTCTCTCTCTCTCTCTCTCTCTCTCTCTCTCTCTCTCTCTCTCTCTCTCTCTCTCCTCTCCTCTCTCTCTCTCTCTCTCTCTCTCTCTCTCTCTCTCTCTCTCTCTCTCTCTCTCTCTCTCTCTCTCTGCCCCCATCTCTCTTCAAACTGCAGCATGGTGCATTTCGACTGACTCCAGCTAGCTCCCCCCCCGTGCAGCGGCCCCCTGTCTCACGTTGTCTCTCTGCATCCTGCTACCTGGATTCCCTGTTTACTATCTGCAGTGATTATTATTATTATTACTATTAGAATCCAGGCGTGGTCATTTCTATCTCTCGCCTGCCCCCTCCCTCCCTCCCCACCAGTTTTATATAGCTCTCTAGTTCTTCTTGTGGACCAGCCGCTTCAGTTCTATACTGTTTTATATCAAAGTCATTGTAACTGGAACTTGCTTTGTTTGTTTTTCATTATTTTCTTTTTCTTTTTTTTTCATTTGCTAAAAACCGAAAAAAAAGTCTGAACTTCTGATTTCTTTAGTTTTGTCTTTTTGTATTGTACGTTTTCCAATGAATGCTGACCTTGTTGCTGTTGTGTTCAGCGGTGTTGCAGATCTATTTAGTCCCACTAGAGGGCCTCAGCATGGGGTTTGAAATGACCTTCAGGGGGAGCTGTAGTTAAAACACAAAGCACGAACAATAGCTAAACGGTAAATAAAATGACATTGTTAACCCTCTGCTTACCACAAGTTCTGCATATCTGTTAATGTATTCATTCATTTGGTCTAGAGCCTTAGTTACAGAACTTCAAGTCTCAGGATGTTATTTCCTTGGTTAAGAAACCTTGTAATAGAAATGCTCACAAACACACACACACACACACACACACACACACACACACACACACACTCCCCAGTAGATACTGTAACCTCAATACCTTTTTACCTTTGAGCAGGCCGTGCACTGGGGGGGCATGTCATTGCAGCTGATTGGCTGGTTACTGAGCCGCGCAGTTCTGCTCAAAACACTGCGAACTTGTGGCAATGGGCGGGGCTGGGTTCAGCCTCCCTGACTGGCTGGAGGCACTGTGATCAACCTGTGATGTCATTAACTGTACTCTCTTTGCAGGGCAGGGTGAAGCTTGTGTGTCACACTGATGTAAGGATACCTTCCCGCTGAATGTGTTCTCTCTCTTTCTCTCTCTCTTTCTCTCTCTTTCTCGTTCTCTCTCTCTGTCACAGTTTCACTTTGATCTCTCCACTCCTCTGCTCTGTGCACTGGGGTTTCTTGCAGGGAAATTCATTGTGTGTGTGTATGTGTGTGTGTGTGTGTGTGTGTGTGTGTGTGTGTGTGTGTGTGTGTGTGCGTGTGTGTGTGTGTGTGTGTGTGTGTGTGTGTGTGTGTGTATATATATATAAAATAATTTCTATCGATAATAAAAAATAACTGTTACTCTCTCCTTGTCTACAGTGCCCTGTTCTTCTCTTCCATGTCAGTGTTGCTGCTTCACTCTAACCTCCCCTCTCCTCTCTTCTGTGGTTCAGTGTGTTTTACACTTTTTTCTTTTTTTGTCTTTCTTTCAGTGAATTTAATGGGGATATATATATATATATATATATAGTAATAAAAAAATCCTCCCTCCTCTCTCCCTGTCTACAGTGCCCTGTCCACCTGTTTTCATCCTGTCCTCTGTTACTCTCTCCCCTTCCCTTTGCTCTCTCCTGCATTTTCTCTCTCATTCCCACTCTCTCTCCTCTTCGAGTCTCTCAGTCTCCATCGCGCCCTGTCACATTGTGTATCTCTTTCCCTCTCCTCCTTGTTCCCGCTCATTCATACACGCTCAGCCTGGGGGTCGGTGTCACAGTGTCTCTCCTCTCTTTCAGGGCACGCAGCTCATATTCAACGCAGCCAAGGAACTGGGACAGCTCTCCAAGCTCAAGGTACCCCCCTCCATTTCAATAACTCAGAATTAGAAAAGCGCTAACAGATGCTGTGTCAGGATGGTTTGTGCTTCTTCTGGCTTTGCTGACGCAGGGTTCAAAGGTGCTGGATGAAAGGTATAAGAACGATGCTCCCATGTTAATGCCACACCCCAGAGCGTCCCATTGGACTGTTTCTCCTGTGTGATGCAGGTTGATGCTTGGTTAGGAGCTCTGTATTGCTTTCTGATTACTGATTTTCTCTGTTTCAGGATCACATGGTGCGGGAGGAAGCCAAGTCCCTCTCCCCTAAGCAGTGCGCTGTGGTGGAGCTGGCACTCGACACCATCAAGGTACAGAGAGCCAGGGACAGACAATCACACCCACACTGAGAAACACAGCCTCTCTCTTACACACACACACACACACACGCACACACACAAACACAAAGACAGGCAGCAATCCTATCTGGAGCTGACACTGTCAATCTGTTTGCTTCTGCTGAATCGCTGATTCAACCCAAAAAACAGGACTGATCTCAAATCACTTCCTTCCCTCCCTCCCACTCTTCCCTCCTGTTCATCTCTCTCACGCTCTCTCTCTCTCTAGCAATATTTCCATGCGGGAGGAGTTGGTTTGAAGAAGACGTTTCTTGAAAAGAGTCCTGCCCTGCAGTCTCTGCACTACGCACTGTCTCTCTACACACAGGCCACCGACACCCTCATCAAAACCTTCGTCCAATCACAGAATGCACAGGGTAAGGGAGCGCCTCCGCTCGCTCTCACTTCAGTGCAATATTGCTAATGCATAAATATTAACATTGGGGTTAGGGTTAAGGTTAAGGGGTTAGGGTTAGAGGGTTAGGGGTTAGAGTTAGGGTCTCTTTGTACCTATGTACAGTGTTGTTTTATATCTATCTGTCTGTGTGTCTGTTTGTTTGCCGATAGTCTCAGGCTGAGATAAGAACTCTGCCATTACCACACAGCACAACAAACATTTACAGAAGGTGTTTTTCATGGTGCTGTAGATGTTTAAATTGGTGCATGTTTTGTAGAAATGAGTTTCAATAGAGCCACACATCGGTACTCTTCATCCTCCTTGTGTTTTTACACAATCGAAATGTTCATTAATTAACCTTTGTCTGCTGAACCTCTCTGAGGACTCGGAAGCGAGTGCAGAGTTGAGTTTTAACCTTGAAAACAGCAACAGCAGCTTCCAGCAGCAAGCGCGCGCTTCTCAGTAGCGTTAAGATAATAATATCAATAATAATAATGTTCTGTAAAGATGAATCTGACAGCCACTCCAGGACCCTGCTTGCCTAGTCATCTGTAACTGTGTCTATCCTGGACTGCAGTGGTGCAGGTCCAACTGCACATATAAACTATTAGAAATCATGTTTTAATTAAATAAATAAGAGCAGTACATCGTTAATGCCGTTATCCAGGCCTTCAGAATTGTGCAGTCTAAAGCTAACAGGACGACACTTCGGTCAAAGTAAGATGCACTTGAACGTTCTGAAATCTGCTGTTTTGTTTGGCTGAGAGCGGCTTCTTGGTTTTATAACAACCAGAATAAATTCCACTCTCATAGTTTGTCATACAGACAAAGTGATATTAAAACAGTGACCCGGCTTGCTGCCACACCTGTGTCTAGGGTAGAACGGGTCAATCATAAACTCAGCCCAACTCAAACCAGAGCAAACTGAGTCAAGCAGACAAACAACTGGGCTGCTGTCTCTGTTATTGCAGCCGGTACTGCTCGGAGACGGAAAGCCTTCCTCTGCTCGGCTCACTTTCTTCTGGAGTCTCGTTTGTTTTTTTACTCATCACCAGTGTTGTTTGTTTCTCTTCTCTTGTTCTCTCAATTCTTTTTTTACTTGTTTTTTTTGTGTCTCTTCTCTTCTTCCCTCCCTCCTCTCCCGCTAGTTCACGGAGGCAAGGGGGTTAGGTTCACCCTTAGCGAGGATGTTTACCCAGAGAAGGGTACGTCTCCCGGGAGCAGTGATCCCACTCGAGGCTTCCAAGACTCTGCCAGCCCCTCTCCCCTTCTCCCGATACCTCCTCACCCCCTCTCCCCACACACACAGCCAGGGTCACAGCTTAATCAGGGTGCTGTCATGGCAAAAGGCATTGGGGCAAGTCACATGATAGTTTTGTCTAGCCGAATCAACTGCATCACGGATCTCGTGCTAAAGATGTTTATAATCATTTTAAATTAAGTATCGTATTATTTATAATTAAGTCTAAATTTCTACCTATATTAAACCACATGTTGGTTTTTTGTTTTGGTTTGATCTATAATGGCGTTTATATAGTTTATATATATATATATATATATATATATATATATATATATATATATATATATATATATATATATATATATATTATATTTTTTTGTACCATAACTATTTTCAAGTGCTCATATAGTAATGAGATGCGCTGATGTATGACTTTGCCACCAGTTTTAACCCAAGGAGCACAAACACTGTGAGAAGGGTCTGTGCTCTGGAACGCCAGCTTTAGCACAGTTTGTCTTGTTTTAGGTGCCGTTATTAGAATGTAATCCTGGTGTGTGCGTGTGCTATTACAGGTTATGTACATTGTCTGCAAGTTTTTGTACACACACACTTTTATATGCATTTACTATGTTTAATATGTTTCGCTCCAGTGTGAAGCTTACATCTGAAATCTATCAGATAGAGTCACTTAACATCTGATCATGAAGTGAAGATTTGCCTTGGTTTTTGGATACTGCTCTGTAAATATGCGCACGCGCGAGTTCAGTTTGTTAGGAGGCAGCTTGTTCCCAGGCTCTTGGTTAATCCGCAGACAGTCCTGCAGCTCACGGTCTGGTGATGGGGACAGAAACCCAATCAGCCTCTCTGTGACTGGCTTGCTGGCCACAGTAGAGGCTGTGTGATGAGTAAACACTGTGGGGTGCTGGGACACTCGCTGAAGAGAGCCGTACAGCACAGTGGATCCCATTCGTACTTCAGTACAGAGCCACTGCAGGGCCCCTTTCCACCTGCGCTGCTGTTGAAGACGTCTTGGTGAGGGGAGTCTCTGGTTCTCTGCTCTGTAGGGAGGGAGATGATCCCCACTGCAGTGTGAGTGTCTCTTCAGCCACTGTCCCAGCAGACCCGCTCTGGCTCTTCCCTTTGAAATCCTTTGCTCTTTCTGTACTGTGTGTCACTTGGCAGGCTGGAATAACTCTGGAGCCCCAGTTAAGAGTGATTGCTTTCCTGGCTCACTGCCGATGAGGCAAACCTGCAGCTCAGCCAGCAAAGCTCTTTCATATTTTGCTGTTTGATGTAAACGGCGTGTTTTATGTACATTACAATCTATTAAGGATTAGAATATTTAGCACAACATGCTGAAGGGCCATTTTGAAACCCTGGCACAGGCACACAGCGTTTTCAATTCATTTAAACAGAGGACTGAATCCACCTCACATCAGCTGTTTAAAAGCCTGCCTCTGCACACATCCTCCCTACCTTCAGATCTCAGTTTAACATAACCTGTGATCACTTTTCTAGAAGGAAGAGACTATATATTAATAGGCTATGAACTATATTGATCAAAATACAGAAATATATCTGCATCTTCTACACCGTGCTGTCAGGATACAGGGCTACCTGCACAAGCAATGTTCAGATCCCGTTGGTAGTGTCATTTGAAACTTGTTTAAATGTCTATGTTACAGTAACCCTGTAGTTTTAGTTTTTAGCACTGTGTTTTTCAGCCAGCCTGAGTGATGGTACACTGCGTGCTATTGCATTCAGCGTCACTGAGCGCACAGCTTGCTGATCAGACCCAGGGGCGTGTTTCTCCCCCAGACTCTGAGCCAGGCCTTCTAACAAACTGAGACAGCTGCCTGAATGCAGCCCCCAGACTGGGGCAGTGCATGCCTTCCCCCTGCCCGTCAGAACCCGTGGCATGGGAATGAGGTACAGCCCGACCCGGTCACACCAACACTGCCTTTCTCCAGGGCTGCAGGATTCCTCAGTTCCGAGGAGGCAGGGGCTCGTTCTGGGACCCCCCTTGAGGGTTCAGAGCTGGAATTGGAACGCCACACTTAGTGGGCTTTCTTAGACCGAGATCCCTCCCTCCCGGTGCTGGTGGAACCTGAACCCAATGGAAGCCGCAAAGGGGTGGACTGGGTTCACTCTAGTCTGGTTCTGGTGTGTCTGGGTTCGGACTAGACCCATCTGAATGCTCGCTGTTGGTTGTTTGCTTGCATCTGGGTAGGGGAACCAGGAATGGATCTGATTGGATGAGTTTTAGAGCATGTGACTTGCCTGCTCTTCTGTTGAACCAATAGGAAACTGTCGTCGACCTACCCACCCAACCAATTAGAACAGCCCACATCCTTTAACCAACCTCCTGCCTCGCTTTGCACACAGCGAGGCTCCTATTGGGTGCTCGAATGAACCAAGACTATGGATTGAAGAACGGCCCTCAATCACAGACTGCATCTAAACAGCAAGCTGACTCACCAGGACACTGCAGTCCTCCTCCCCTTAGAGAAGCATGCTCGCCCTTTAGTTATGTCTCTTGACTTTCGCTTCTTGGCTGTTTTCATCACCCTGTCTGGTTGTCAGTGACTGCAGGCCATGATCCATAGTCTTGCCCCCCGTATGAGCCCGACAGGGGAATTCCCAGCATAGGAGGCCTGCTTCCTGCCAGACCTAGTACTGTTAATGATCATAAATATTGTGGTGCCACATTACAGCAAAGTAAGATTTCCTAGAACTCAATTTGAAAGTCTGCTTTGCTTGTGTTTTGCAGTTCAGTTCTGCTCAGTTAAGTGATGTTTTATAACATCTCCCCCTCCCCCTCCCCCTCCCGCTCCTCTCAGCTCAGACAGGTCGGTCTGTGCAGTGTGAAGGAGCCCTCCTCTCAGCTCAGACAGGTCGGTCTGTGCAGTGTGAAGGAGCCCTCCTCTCAGCTCAGACAGGTCGGTCTGTGCAGTGTGAAGGAGCCCTCCTCTCAGCTCAGACAGGTCGGTCTGTGCAGTGTGAAGGAGCCCTCCTCTCAGCTCAGACAGGTCGGTCTGTGCAGTGTGAAGGAGCCCTCCTCTCAGCTCAGACAGGTCGGTCTGTGCAGTGTGAAGGAGCCCTCCTCTCAGCTCAGACAGTTCGGTCTGTGCAGTGTGAAGGAGCCCTCCTCTCAGCTCAGACAGGTCGGTCTGTGCAGTGTGAAGGAGCCCTCCTCTCAGCTCAGACAGGTCGGTCTGTGCAGTGTGAAGGAGCCCTCCTCTCAGCTCAGACAGGTCGGTCTGTGCAGTGTGAAGGAGCCCTCCTCTCAGCTCAGACAGGTCGGTCTGAGCAGTGTGAAGGAGCCCTCCTCTCAGCTCAGACAGGTCGGTCTGTGCAGTGTGAAGGAGCCCTCCTCTCAGCTCAGACAGGTCGGTCTGTGCAGTGTGAAGGAGCCCTCCTCTCAGCTCAGACAGGTCGGTCTGTGCAGTGTGAAGGAGCTCTCCTCACAGTGCTGCTGTTATTATTTGGCCCTTGTGGCCTTGGCCGCCTCTTGAGCACTGACCTCTGTCCTGGCTTGACCCACAGGCTCCGGCGTGGACGATCCTGTGGGAGAGGTGTCCATTCACGTGGAGATTTTCACCCACCCCAACACCGGGGAGCACAAGGTCACAGTGAAGGGTGAGTACCCTTTACCCCTGCACCTCCTACCCTCCTCCCTCACCCCTCTGTATTGGTCTCTCCCAGACCTCCTTTTTCTCTCTTCCTCACCCTCTGTGGTCCCTTTCTCACCCTTCCACCCCCCTATCCCACTCTTTCTCCTCAGTTGTGGCTGCGAATGATCTCAAGTGGCAGACCTCTGGGATATTCCGCCCCTTCGTCGAGGTGAACATAATCGGCCCGCACCTCAGCGACAGGAAGAGGAAGTTCGCCACCAAGTCCAAGAACAACAGCTGGGCTCCCAAATACAACGAGACCTTCCTATTGTGAGTGGACAGCACGCTCTCCCTTAAGTACACTTTCAATGAGAGTGCTCTGTGCTTATGCCGAGGACTTGAGGTTTCTGAGGATGTATTTGAAAGAGCATGATATCTTAATTGCAGTATTGAGTTAATCATGACCCATACTTTAAGCGCAGGTCCAGAGGAAGCAGGTGGAAATTAAGTGGATAGACTTAGGACAGGGAGTAGAAGACAGAGTGGTGAGGGGATGGAATGGGTTACCTGTTCATGATGCTGATGGTGAATCATTGGGATCTTTTCAGAACCAACCTGACCAGCTACTAGGAACCTAACGAGCACTGATGGGCCAAATACTCTTCTTTGTATTTTTAAAAAAATATATAATTTAAATGTCATTATGTGCAATAATTAACTTCACCCAATTTCCATTTTCTCCCCCTTCCTCTCAGCGCCCTGAGCAGCGAGGTGGGCCCGGAGAGCTATGAGCTGCAGCTGTGTGTGAAGGATTACTGCTTTGCCCGCGAGGACCGTTCGGTGGGCATGGCGGTGATGCAGCTGAAGGACATCGTGTCCCGGGGTAGCGTGGCCTGCTGGCTGCCCCTGGGCAAGAGGATTCACATGGACGAGACGGGGCTGACCGTGCTGCGCATCCTGTCACAGCGCAACAACGACGAGGTCGCCAAGGAGTTCGTCAAGCTCAAGTCAGACACTCGCTCCATAGAGGAGGGTAGATAGAGGGGCCGGCCAGGGGACCGGGACCAGGACCTGGGTGCACTCGAGGAGCCAAGACAAGCCCTGCTGATAGAAGTCCAGGGACAAGGCTTGTCTTGCGCACCCTACCCTCCTACCACCCGATATGAAGGACACTTCTCCGCCACCTCGAAGGAGTTTCTCTGTCTGTTGGGCACACTGACTGGGGTTTGCATTTTTTTTTTTTACACATGAGTAAGAAAAAAGGTTGTTTAAATCAAACGGTGAGTCTGGAAGTGAACCATGTTTGCAGCAGAGCATCGGCATTACGATGCAGTTATCTGACAGGAGAGGGACGGGTAGCAGTGTGGAGCGCTTTGAATTCAGATACAGTCTGACCCCGCCAGGTCCAGACTATATTTTACAACACTTCTGGTGCTTGGAATTGGACTCTAGATCAGCAGGACCAAGACCTGACATCCCCCAATCCTCCCTGACTGCTCACGTGCCTCTGTGACTGGCCCCGGGTTCAGAACAAGACCACCACAAAATATTCCACACAAAAAACAAACAAAAACTAACTTTTTCTATTTATTTAATTTTATTCAGAAACTTTATAAAAAAAATAAAACAAAACACATATTGAATAAAGACACCTGCTAAGCACTGCTTTAATGTTCTGAAACAATAAGTTTGCTGCATGCAACAACAGACCCCATCATCCAATCCCAGATACAGGACTGCTGACCAGCTGGTTTCCTGGGAGGGGGAAAGCTCCCACCCAGTTATGCAAATCCAGATGATCACGCCAGTTCTTGCCCCTGAAGGAAGGCCGGGTAGAAGAGGAGAGGGTGGGGCAGGAACAGGAACCTACAGCTATTGAGTATGGACTCTCAAACTACAACTCCCATGAGCCTTTTCTGCAGCAAAGGACCTTTTACATGTCCTGTTCCTGTTGGAACCCACTCAAGCCTGGAATGAGGAATGGAGCATGCAGGACAAGTTTGAATTCAATAGCCATTGAGAATCATCTCTCTTTTAATAAGATCTTTTGTTTCAAAGATACTTTAAATAATAATAGGCAATTCTAATTACCAATGGATTTATTTATTTATTTTTTAAAAAGCAAAAAAAAGTCTGCACTTTGATTTTTTTTTTAAGTTTATTAACTGGTGCATGTGTCATGTGTTGGTCAGTGTGATCGAGAGTCTGTGTATCCAGGAGTCCTCTGTTTTGATAGCCACACCGTTTCTGTTCATCTGTGTCGATAGTAAGAGTCTGCATGACAAACTGAAGCCTCCCAGCACTGTGATTAACTACACGGCCCCCTTGTTGGACTCCAAGACTGACAGAACTGATATACCTCCTGCGTAGAGATCTGTTTACCAAGGAGATTTCACCACGAGAACGCCTGCTTCACTTCAGAACTGCCAAAGTGTCTTTTACTAAATCCCACCGATGGTAAAACTGTATGGTTTTTTAATTTGTTTATTTTTAAAAATATCTAGGTATTATTTGATTGATTTATTTTTTAACCAAACACATTCCACTGGAACCGAGGCCTGGCGCTGTGCCCTGCTCAATGGCTGCGTGTGGGGCTGGATCACAGGGCTATGCAGGTCTGACATGGGGAGCGCATGGTTTTGCCTGTAATAATGTGAGTCCCCTCCCCTGATCCAGCACATTCATAATCACCTTGTCCAGCCCCCACGCCCATTATATCTGACAAGAGGAGCTGTGAACCCACACCCTGGTACTGCAGGCAAGGGGAAGCACAACCAGCGCCACCTAGCCAGCTCTGAATGGTACTGCAGAGAGCATCAGCACCAATTTCGGACAGAATGTGATAAACCTGGAGGTGTCTGAATCTGCCAACACTCACACAGCCAGCAGCTACAGCAAGGAGGGACTCCACAGCTCAAACCGCAGTGCTGGAAAAGGATTGACATGTGGTATAAACTGTATGTTAAAAACACACATGAGAAACTATTATTTTCAGGTTGATGTTTTTTTCATCGTTCTTAAGTTTTGCAAATGTTTACAATTGATATGGGTGATTTTAGCGCTGGAAATCAAGGGGAGTATTTAGAAGCAGGAGCGCAGTCTGCAACGCAAGCGTGACGCGTAGCTGGTGAAACTGGGAGAATAAAGGGAGACGTAATACTAATGAGAGGGGGAACAGCACAACAAAACTGTATTAAATACTCATTTTAGTGCTCCTTGGTTTTTGATAAAAATGTCAGAAACCTGCGATGAAGGTAAATCTACCACAGATCCAGAAAGAAGCCCCATAGATTACTTAACAAGGTGACCTGAACTCTAATGGAATTGGGATGGGACAGGGGCCACAGATCACAAGACTCCCCCCAAACAGGACCCTAAACCCAACCACCCCCTCAGCTATTTCATACAGTGAATTCAATACTGTGCCAACTGTGTGTTCAAATACGTGGCAAGAATAATGTATGTTCTATTTAAAGGTTAAGTCAGAGAAGTGAACAGTACAGGCTTGAAGTAGTTCTGGCATCAGATTTTACAATCCATCCATTACTTTAGCTTAAAAACAGGGGAAAAAAGCTTCTAAGTGCAATGCAAATTAATTAGTTCATATCCTTCAGGACCTGCTTCAGCATGCAGTTCCAAGGAACCATGCATTATACATGGGAAAAACTGAAGCAGACATAAAACACTTTCATGCTACCCGGACCACACAGAATGAAATGAACGCAAAGCAATGCAGGCAAATGTCTGCCTGGATAAAACGTGTTACCAAAGTGTAGAGTCCCTCTCCCAGGCCCAGCAGAGCTGTGTGTGTGAGTGAGTCAGCCTCATACACTCTGTAAGTAGACGTGCATGCTGTGAAACCCGGACCTACCTGCCAGCACGTGGCTCCTCTTCGCTGGAACTGCCAACTGTCGTCTCTTTAGTTTATTTACTTTTTTAAATGAAATAAAATATTTAAAAAAAACAACAATATGTAGTGGTCAGTGGTACTAGCATGAAAGAGGACTTTTATACTAAAATATATTTGTCATCCTTTTTTTAAACTGGGTGGGGGAGAGCTCAGCCTTGCACTGTCTTCTGCTTCCCATTAAAAAGGCCTCTAACCTGTGTGAGACTCCTCTCTTCATTCTTCGGATGATTCCTTTTCAGAACAGCAGCAGGCCTGCACAGACCAGCAATTCGAACGCATCACTGCAAGTGCTTTGAAGTCACACCATTGACATGTCTGACAGTCCTGTGAATATAAGGCCCATCTAAGAGGTTTGATACCTTTCCACATAAAGCTTACCTGGAAGACATCTGATAAAAGGAGGACAGGCACTTGTACTGATGGTTCCAGTTAGTCCTTCACACTAGAGAAAGTCTTAACCAATATTTAATTATTCCCGTGTATGATACATGACACTGTGTTTTCAGTTCTCTATCACTTTTAAACATGTCAGAAGACTACATTTTGTTTTCAGTTGTCCCAGTGAGAGATTTGTTATTTTTATTAGTATTAGTTGGTATACAAACAAAACCACAAAAAAATGTAAACTTTCATTTTGACACAAAAAAGCCACCAGTGTATACAGGTGTGCAGTGTGAATGTTAATATTCTGCACACATCTCTGAATACCCTGACATGCTGTGGGTCAGTACAGGGAGTGGGAGAGCACACTCCTCACCCCTCACTCAGACCTGTCTCAGGAAGGCCAGATTGAGGCTGTCTGGGATCTGGAGCTGCTCTGGCTGCTGGCTGAGGGAGGGGGAGAGAGAGGGGGGGAAGGTGACCGGGAAAACATGGCGTACATCCATCAGGAGCTGGCGAGCCTTCCCCCTGGGCCGCTCATTCAGCAGAGCCTAGGAGAGGGAGAGGGACAGACATGGCATGTATTGGGGTGTACAGTACCGTCACAATGCATATCACAATATGCAGGTCAACGTAAACGCAATGGCAAAAAACAATCCTGTGCACATTTACCCTGGTAAGCCTGTATAAGAAGAATTCAGTACAGAGAGAATTAGGGGGTTAGGGAGCTGGGAATGCGGTGTAGTGGATTACTATAGGAGAGGCTTGCTCTGAATAAAAGCCGGGGAGCTTTCCTCACCTGCACGGAGCGGATGAAGTTCAGAGTGACTCTCTCCTCAAACTCATTGAGGGGCGTGTACAGGCTGAGGATCTTCACAATCTGCAAGAGAGGGAAGAACAAGATCAGCATCAACACTCAACACTAACAGGGCACTCAACACTAACACTGCACCCAACACTAACAGTACACTCAACACTAACACTGCACCCAACACTAACAGGGCACTCAACACTAACAGGGCACCCAACACTAACAGGGCACTCAACACTAACACTGCACCCAACACTAACAGGGCACTCAACACTAACACTGCACCCAACACTAACAGTACACTCAAGGGCAAACACTTCAACCAGCAGTCTTTCTTAATGTCTTGGCATTTCTAAATTTGTGTTTTAAGTTACAGACGATTTCTCTAAAACTACCAGCTCTGTATTGAAACTGTGCTTTGTGAAAGACAGTAAAGATCCCTCTGCTGGCTGCAGTGATTTGTGCAGCTACCCCCCTGGTAGAGGCACTTGCTCACCTGCGAAGGGGACAGGGCAGTGCAGGTCTCCTCGATGGCCCGCGCATCACTCTCTGAGCGCTTGCTGACCTGCAGGAGCTGGGAGGCCTGGATCAGCGGCTCTAAAGAATCCACAGCGCCACCTAGCTGCAGGGAGCGGCCCCGCAGCCAGTCCTCCAGCTGACTCACATTGTACCTGAGACAGACAGAGAGAGGAAGAAGCAGCAGCAATTAGTTCAGAGGGAGCAGGGAGGGAGAGTGAAGGAGAAAGAGAGAGGACAGATTGACAGCACCAGATCTGAAGGGCCTTGCTCCAGCTGCACATGTCTTTATACAGCTGGAGCTGGTGCAAAGAGTAATATGATAGCGAGAGGGAGAGTGTGAAGGAGACACAGAGAGAGCAAGACTGTACCTGATCTGCAGGCCCTTGCTCCAGCTGCACATGTCCTTTCTGAGTAGCAGATTGTTGAGGGTGGTGGCTGTGAGCAGGTGGCTGATCTGGCGGAAGGCCTGTCTGCACACCTCAGGGTGGAGAGCCTGATGGCTTAGAGTGAGGTGCAGGGAGCTGAGCTCTCGTAGGAGGGAGTCCATGCTGTGGGGCTGCACCCCCTCCCCCTTCTCCCCAGCCCCGCTCGCTGCTCGCTTGTGAGACCCCAGACTCTTCCCTCCGCTGGACAGCCCCGGGATCGTCTCACTCTCCAGCATCGCCGGCACTGAGGGGGGGGGGATTGTGATGAAGTACCTGGGAGTCATACACACACACGGCAACAACCATCATCTCTCGCCATTTTCTTTTTTTTTTTTTTTACAAAATCTCCCTTGGATGAGTCCTGACACATGCACAAACAGCCTCTCACTCCCACTCTCTCCCTGGCTCACCGATCATGGGCTGCAGCCTGCTCTCTGCGATGCGGATCAGCTGCTGATAGATCTGGATGGACAGGTCACTCAGGGCTTTGCGCAGGTCACTCGGGTCAAAGGTCAGCAGCGTCTGCTCATCTGTCTGAGAACTCTGAGGGGGTCGCAGGGGCAAGGTCAGGGGTGCACAGCAACAAACATAAATTGTTTTCATTGTATTTTTGATGTCCAAAAAGTTTGTACAGTTACATTTTGATACATTCCCATTGCATATCTCACCAGCAGCCACAGTAGTACCTGAGCTGTTAAATTTAGCAAATTAGTGTTTAAGCCATTCTAAGGTTAATTAATGTTTTTTTTTTTTTTTTCTTTAGCATCACTCCATATCTTAAGCCCCTTTCACACTGGCACTTCTACCTGGGTCCGGACCCAGGTTCTGGCTACCTGGGTCACAATACCACGTAATGTGAAACCACATACCTGGTTTCACTTCTGCAAGGAACATTTCTGTTTTGCTATATTTGTGTTGATTGGGACACAGCATGAGCCAGATTGCAGCAGGGATGAAGAAACATTTACTCAATCCAATTGGGCTGACGGTTCAATCCAGAGAAGCTTGGATGGAAGCGTCTGTAACAAGCTGCTTCCGGGGCAGTGATACACACATTGTGTACTTGTGTCTGTCACCCAGGTCAACGCTGCTTTATCAAAAGCAGTGTGAAATCACAAACCTGACCTGCATGGCACCAGGTCCTGACCTGGGCAGAGCATGCCAGTGTGAAAGGGGCTTTAGACATAACTGCACTTGCTACCTATACACAGTCTAATGAATTGCTAAGCAAATCCTGGAATGAATCTAACACACGCACTGGCACGCACACACACGCTGGCACACCCACACACACACACGCACACCTCTCCAGGGCTGAACTCTCTCAGCAGGTGCATCAGCAGGCAGGTGTTGGATAGCCAGAAAGCCGCCAGCTCAAAATCGGCAGAGTGTTTCTGAAAAAGAGAAAGAAAAAGTTTTGTTCTAAAAACTGCTCAGAAAAGAAAAGTGTTTTTAAGACAAACCCCAGACAGAATGCTTGTGCGCCCATCGCATGAACCTAGTTTTTTTTCTTTTTAACCATTACATCAATATTTAGTTAATCAGTTTTGTTGACAGCAGTGTGCTTGGTCTAACGGGATTCCCTATCCTCAGAGTCGGGCTGAGACGGGTGAGCAGGCTTCACAGTTCTGCACTCTCCACATGTTAATTTCCCAGCCCCTTTCACTGCTGTATGAGCAGCTGCCTCCACTCACACCTTCCCCTCCCTGAGAGCCACTAATGAGACCCAGTGTCTCACCTCTGTACGCGCTCTGAGAGCTACACTGCCCGGATTGAGTCTCAGACTGCATTAAACTAAAAGAGAAGGGAAATGTGTGAGAGTGAATTCCAGAGAGACTGAGGTGAGAATTCTGACGCTTATGTTAGCGACATGGCTACCCTACGTCACACACACTTCTATTTTTTCCCCAACACCTTGTTTATTTGATCCATGTCTGCGCTTTGCTGGGAGCTCATGAAGCACGATGCTAAAGAAGCCGGTGTCTGAGAGGCAATCGATGTGCTAACGACTGGCAGCCAGCCAGACATCCACACACACTCATAGGGGAAACGAGCAGGGAGGCCGTCAGAGAAGTGCTGCCGTGCTTGGTAGCACCTGGCAGACGGAAAACACTTTGTGACGGGGGACTGCCGGAGCCAGCCAGGCCCTCTGCTGAAACTAAGACAGAGGAGGGCCCACAGATCCAAAGTGCACAGCAGTTTGATCCAGCGCACAGGTAACTAGCTCTCACTGAAACCTGGACACGCTCAATCACCTCTGCTTATTCTTGTTAATTCAAACCACTAATAAACGTGCCCCCCACCCCCACCCCTCCGGATTCCCAGACCAGCCCACGCTGAGCCCACGCTGAGCCCCTGCAGAGCGGGCGGTGTTACCTTGAGCGCCCCCTTGATGGCAGTGACGGCGGCAGTGCACAGCGCACGTGCCCGCTGCTCCTCTCCCCGCCAGTCCGCCTGCCTCATGCACAGGAACAGGATGTGAGCTGGCAGCCCTGGGGTCAGGGTTCGAGTCACTTCCGGGCACAGGCCTGAGGAGACACAGCGAGTACAAACTTCAGAACACCATCAAAACACACATCAGCCTGATGAAGACGACACGGGACAGAACACACGTCTGCCTCACTTGAGTCTCACCTGTAATGAGGTTCTTGATCAGCCGTGCCTCGTCCTCCCTCCTGCACTCCAGCAGACCCTGAAGCGTGACTTCTTTGTGAGGAGTAGGCGTGGCATTCCCTCCAGAGAGAACCTCCGTCCCTGGAGCTGGAATGAGAGACGAGAAAGGGAATGGAGCAAAGAGGGAGCGGGAGGGATCATCAGAAATGATAATAATCCATGCCTGCCTGTCTGCTTCAGACCCTGTCAGTGTGGGAACTCTGACTGACCTGGTCCTGCAGAGCCCCAGCCGGCCTGCTTCAGAGAGTACAGCTCCCTCCTGAGCCTGCGAGAGACCTGCTCCTGACTCTCCACCTGCTCCATCAGCTCCTGGGGAGAGAGAGGATGTGAGACCAACACACACACACAAACACAGAGACTCCGAGGGAAAGAGAAAGGGAGGGAGGGAGAAACACTGACACACACACTCCCCCCCCACTCACCAGGTTGTCGGCTGCCAGGCGCGCAAGTTGTTCCTGTAGCCCAAGCTGCAGGCCTGTCTCGGGGGGCAGTGTGAGAGTGTGTGCCAGTGCCTGGGTCAGCCTGTCCACCTCCTCTCTCTGAACTCCAACCTGCAGCTGCAGAGCCTGCATCTCGCTGTCCCACTGCTGCCGCTGGGACACCAGCTGGGACTCCAGTAACCTGCGAGGGGAGAGAGAGAAGGAACTGGCTCAACGTGAGACGAACCGGGGACAAGCTCAGGGGCTGATGAAGCTCGCTTTATAAACACTAAAACAAACTTCAAAGTTAAATGACAAACGTTTCGACTAGAATGTCTTTTAAAAAAAAAAAAAAAAAGAGACTTCTAGTCGAAACATTTTCAGTTTATCTTATTAGCTGTACTAAGTGTTTGATAGTTATGTAACCTGTCCAACGGGATTCTCATTTCCATCCTTGACAGCACTAAAATAAATACCACCCAGCTTGAGCTGCTGCTGGAGTGAAAATGTAATTTACTGAATATCCTCATAGAATAGCACCCCCACTCCCACCCCCCCCACATCATCCTCACACCTTGAAAAGATAAAAAGAAATCTATTTACAACAAAAACGCTAAAAATAAATCCTGAGAACCACGAGGTGCCAAAGTGTTCAGCCGCCAGGCTGAGCCGAGCGTGCGCCGTGTTCTCAGCGGTTTCCAAGGTGACATTCCCGCTCTCTGGAATGATGGGCCGGGAGCAGATGGAGAGAGCAGCAGTGCCACCCCCCCTCTCCCCCCAAACCAAATCCCTCCTCCAACCTGGCTGAGACCTGTCAACACACTCTCTGTCAACAGATCAGAGCCTGGGGGAAGGAGGGAGAGAATTCAAACCACTTCTAGGTACAGCAGCACCTGACAATTTATTTCTATAAAAGAAAATTGATCAAAGATGCCCAGATCGAAACGTTTCTCAAAGAATTCTTATTTATATATTTTTTGTAATATACAGTTAGGGAGACGTAGAAATAGTTTGTGTGAATGAACATTCCTATGAACGCAAGTTTACTAAGAAACAGCAGTAGGTGTGCGTATATTGTACTGTAAAGGTTTATTTAAACAGTAGCATTCTCCTCATAGCCCCAAACACAGTGTTTCCTTAGCGTTACACTGAAGCATTTGTGACGAAACGGTTCAAACTCTGCTGTATCCACGCAGAGTTTTTTCCCTGCTAAGCAAAGCTGCTCGATGATGTTGTGTCTTTTAAAATCTGTGCAGCCGCCCATCACTAGCTTTAACTCTGTCCTCCGGATGCAGTGGACTATGCAATAGTCTCTAGAAGTGCTGGTCCTGCAATGGGAGAGCCCGTTGCCCTTTTTTGCATGGATCTCGTGTGTACAAGCTCTTTCTCTCGCGTTGTCTTCACAGAGTCGCATACTTCTCCTCTTGTCACCAGTGCGCCTGTGTGTCTGCTGAGCCCCTGCACTCAGTCAGTCAGTGTCACTCTGCATCTCCTTGTTCTTCAGTCTCTGTGTATCTCTCTCTGTCCATTGCTGTTCAGTCTCTATCTCTCTATCTCTCACAATCCCCCTCTCATTCTCCTTGTGTGTCTATCTATTTATTTATCACTCTCTTAATCTACCTGTATAAATATAGCTCGGTCACGCTCTTTCTCTCTCTCTCTAAATTGCCTTGCAGCTATCTAGCGCAACAGCACTAAAGCTACACTGTGCATGGAATGGCCTGATCAACAGTTTCCATAAAATCAATAAACACTTAAAGACAAGAAGGCCCTCTGCTCAGTGTGGTGTTCCACACCTGGCTGTCACGAAGGCTGGAGGGCTGGACTCACTTGTTGGCCACGCGCACAGCATCGTAGGCATGTCTCAGATCCTCCTCCCTCATTCGCCCATCTTTAAACAATCCGACCGCCATCAACAGAGAGTCCTGGGGGTACAGAGACGAGACATGGGCTGGGCTGAGCAGACAGGGTCACAGCTTAAACACTGTGCATCGTGCAGGAGCTCCCAGCAGGGGGAGAGGGTGAGACGGTCTGCACACATGTACGTAACCAGGTACGAGTCAGTCCCAACAGTTATCTAAGAGAATGGCTGATATTTGATTTACTGCATGACATTGAAGAATCGTCAATAACAAATACATTTTTGTAACCAGCTTTATGTTCAATTGCTGTATCAGATATGCAGAAAAATGGAACACAGGCAGGCAGGTGGACAGGCAGGCAGACAGGGGACTCTGTACCTGAGGAGAGGTTGCTATGGGGCTGCTTGGTGATGTCACGGTGACTCTGCGCTCCCGTTCCGGTGATGTCACAGTGACTCTGCGCTCCCATTCCGGTGATGTCACGGTGACTCTGCGCTCCCATTCCGGTGATGTCACGCTGGTTCTAGCCTCTCTCTCGCTAGACCAAGCTGGGATGGGCGGGCTGCTCTCCAGAATTAGGCTCTGTGAGGACGCGCTCCTCCTGTGACCCAGGAACCTCTGGAACCGAAAGAGAAGGACAAGCAGCGAGTAACAAACACCAAGACAACAGCACTGCAACAATACTGACACAACACGTGGAACAAACATTACAAAAAACAAATCAATCGACTTCCCATGCCAGGGACGACACTCTCCGATCGATACTCTGTGATCATCTGTATTTACTGTTACCAATAACTGAGTTTCTCAAAGTTACGGAGCTCAGTCAAGTCATGCCTGGAATGCAGCCTGAATTAACACCGCTTTAGCATTAAGGTGCTTAGCTTTAGGAGTAGGAAAGTGACTTCAGACCCCTGGACTGCAGCCTGCTATTCATGAAACTGCAGTGAATGCCCCTCTCTCCACCCAGAGGAAAAAACAGGTACTGCAGGTGATACAGGGACCAGTGCAGCAGCCCCACCTCTCTCTCCTCTCAGCTTCCTTAGACTCTGCTGCCCCCAAGTGGTAGCCTCTGAAACTGCTGCCTGTGACAGGGCACCCAATAGACTTTTCTCTCTGTTGTTTCTGGTAGACCTTGTTTGTTTTTTCATCAGATCTAAGTTTTGAATGTTGTTTTGAATGGTTAGGGCGGGGTGGGAGTGTGTCACCTCACTGAAGTTCATCTCTTCCTTCAGGTTCTCGTATCGCTGCTCCAGACGGGAGAACTCTTTCAGAAGACCCTGGTACCGGCCGCGCTCCTCCTCCAGCTCCGAACGCAGCCCGGAGGTCACTAGCGCCACCTGCTGACTGACACGCTCTGTGACAGGGGAGTGAGAGAGGGAGAGGGAGGTCAGAGTTAATAAAGAAAATAAATACATCAATGTATAAATATAACAGGAGAGATGTAGCTACAAACAGACAAACAAGAACATTGACAGGTGCAAACAGTCACACACACACACACTATACAGGCAGGCAGGCACCTTCACACGCTCTCTCGTGCTCTTGTAAGGAGGTGTTCAGTGTCTCCCTCTCTTGTATCAGAGCAGCTTTCTCTCTCTGAAGAGACTCCACGGCCTGCAAGAGTGATAGTGGGGAGGAGAGAAGAGTGAGCGGGACCAGTCATCAGAAATAACAATACACTCGGAGGTCAAGCAGAGGCGCATTTTAAGGTCACTTGTATAAGAAACCAAGCCTGGCTGTCACATTTTTCAGGCTAGTGCCTTCAGCAGTGGAACGTATTCTCCTAAGTCGTGCTTTGTAGTTTTTGATTGAGTGCTGCCTCCTTCACTTGTCTCAAAGTTTAAAGTGTGAGCAATCACAGTGAATCTCTGAACAGCGCTCACAGTGCCCACCTGGGTGAGCCGAGAGATCTCCTGGGCCGCCCTCTCCTCTGCACTCCTCCGCTCCTCTCTCTCTCGCTCCCTCTCCCCCCGCAGGGCGCTCAGTTCCTGTGCCAGGGCTGTGCTCCGAGCCTCGCCCTGGGCGCTGCCTGCCAGCCTAGAGAGCTCCCCCTGCAGGCGGGCCAGCTCAGTGCAGTGAGCCGCTCGCTCCTGGGATAGACGCTCCTTCAGGAGGCTGCTCTCCCTGGACTGCAGCACACCGACAGACAGACAGAGAGACAGACAGACATTACAAACCATTAACACATCCCAGCCAACAAAATGCAATCAGCACATACACACACATATATACGAAGGTTCTAGAACACATTCATCTATTAGCTAAAAATATGTATAAAATCATCCTTTTATATCCAAATGCAACCCAGAAAGGTTCCTAGGAGGTGGAGTCTATGACAAAGTCTAGCAAGGCTGGTGAGACTTGGGTGATCCAAAGATACTTCACTTTATTTATTTGATGGGATTAAATAAAAGTTGTCTGCATCCTTTTTGTGTTGTTGAAGAAGCCAGATTTACCAGCCTGAAACAGTTTTGTGGATGTCAAACTATTTAAAATCATCAGAAAAAACAATTCTTTAACTAGCTTCTGAGTTAAAATCTTTGTGGCAGAAACCTACCAACTCACCTGAAGCTACTCTCATTCCTGTCAAAATTTCACACACACCACAATCTGCAGTTGGCTCACTCTCAGTAATATTTACTTGCCCCCCCCTCCCCCTCCTTTGCTACCTGCTCGTCTGCTCTGCATTGGAGCTGCATCAGTTTGACCTCCATGCCCTTGTTGAGCTGTCGGTAGTGCTCCACAGAGCGGGCCTCCATGCGTCGCTGCTTCAGCTCTCTGCGCGCTTGCATGCGCCGGTAGCAGCACTGCAGGTACAGCACGGCCGCGCGAACGTGCAGGAAAGCACGGCGCGCAGACCAGCCCCGCACACGAGCCTGCAGGAGCACAGCCTTCCTCTCCGCACGCAGCTGAGGACATGGGATGTATTGTATTAAAAATACTTGTGATCACAGGCAGCCAGTTACATCACGAGCAATCACATGCTAAAGCATTTTTATAAAGAGCTTTAAAAACTGAGTGTACAATATATAATCTGGTATTAGTAATATTAGTAATATTTTGTATGACAGAACCAAAATAATAATAAGAATAATTCAGTTTAATTGTACTGGTATGTTCTGGCGCTGCAGGCAAGTGTGCGATCATCAGTGTGAGACAGCGTACCTGCCGGTAGAGGCAGCGTGCAATCGCTCCTCGTGCGAAGGCCTGGATGGTGACAGCGGCGGAGCGGATCAGCAGGTACAGCCGCCGCACCTGGACCATCCGGTAGCTCTTCTGCAGAACCAGCGCTGCCCTGGTGTAGCGCAGACACTGTGCCAGCCTGACAGGACACAGAGCAGGGGGTTAGAGAAGGGAGGGTCTGTCTATGTCACTGAGCATGTGTCAGAGTGCCAGAGTGGGCGTCTAGTGTAAGTAAGTGTCTGCCAGTGTTGCAGTGCTCGATGAGCATGTCAGTGTGAGTGTGGGCATGTCAGTGTGACCCATGGTGCATCTCTCCAGTATGAGTGAGTCAGTGTTTGATATTGTGTTAAGTGTTAGAGCCAGTATGTTTCAGTGTTCGATGAAAGTATCAGAGAGAGTGTGTGTGTGTGTGTGTGTGCGCGCGTGCCACTGTAACAATCTCCTGCACTCACCTCCGTGCCAGCCAGCCCCTGGTGTAGTTCTGCAGTGTCAGTGCTGCCTGGCGGGCGTGTTGGTAGCGCTTGCGCTCCAGCCAGCCTCGCACCCTCCTCTGCACCTCCACGCAGGCAGCCCGCAGCCGGCTGGCCCTCAGCTTCTCCAGCAGAGCCACCTGGCCCGCCCGGAAGAAGATCTTTGTTTTCCCGAAGCGGTACTGATCCGGGTCCGGAATTAGGGAGCCTAGGGCAGCCCGGCATGCTGCCTGCCTATCCTCCAAACCTGGGTCACGGCACTGCATCATCACCCGGTACCGGTTAAAGAACTCGGGGTACGTCCATCTGGAGCAGCGGGAGGGGAGATGAGAGAGTAGAGAGAGGAGAAAGAGGAAAGAGGGGAGAGAGGGACATCTCTGGCATTTAACCAATGTCTAGGCACATTGAACAACATCAATGAGATAACTCTGAACACTGTGAGGAATGCCTGGGTTAGCTACAGTGCAGAAGGCTCTGGTTACCTGGAAGGGTAGCCAGCGGCGCTGATCCGAATCGTCTCCAGAACACCACAAGCCCGGAGCTGCTGGACTGCACGCTTCGGGTCGAACCTGAAACCAGAATCAAGACGGGCCCCAGATATCAGTGCGGCAGAGTGGCTGATGGGGTACAACGCCCTCCACACACACAGTGTGCTGCAAACACATTGCTTTACAATACAACAGTTTAATGCTGTAATGTGGGTCAACTCACATAATAATCTAGGTTGGTGTTCATGTGAGCCTGCCTCAAGTAAGTGTGTGTGTGTGTGTGTGTGTTCACTCTCATACCTGCTCCGTGAAAAGCACACACACCAAATACAGGTTTCATTCCAAGTGCCAGAATGCATGGGATCTGTGTAAATATTCAGTCAGCAGAATCCACACGGTAATCCCGTTGACTTGTTGACAATTTAAGAATGCGGGACAGCATTGCCAGTTAAATGAACCTACAACCACATGGTCACGCCTCATCTGCCCTCAGAGACTGGGTGCAACATGTGAGACTGAGGCTGCTACTACAGCACTGACATCACCTGCATTGCGCAAGCTTTACCCCAAGCAGCCTCCCCCTCACTGCAGGTGAAGTGCACTGAGAGTTTTATCAAGGCTAGTGGGTTTAGCACAGGGACTCACAGGAAGGGCTGCTTGAGGTCGTTGGGTTTGATGCAGCGCACGTAGTGAGGGGTTGTGGAGTTCAGAGTTTCCATCAGGAGCTGCAGGGATTGACGGAACTGCAGGGAAGAGGAGAGATTTGCAATCATTGCTACGGATGTCAGCATTTACACAACTACAAACAAACTAGCAAAAAAAAAACAAAAAAAAAAAACACACCATTAACATCGTCTTCACCACCAGTTTAACTGAAAGGGTGGTTTTATTACTACTGTCTCTTCTGTCTTTCATAGATTATAAAATAATGTATTGCCTAAGACTCAGTACTGCGCAAAACTGTCCTACTGTCTAAGACACAGCACAGAGTAATTATCAGCCATCTACATCAGCGATGAGGCTTGCAGGGTTGAAGTCAGCCAGCCTCTAGGGTTGCTCACCTGAAAGCCCACAGTCTGTTTGTGCTCCCTGCGCGCAGTGCTCCCGCCCTTCCTGCTGGACCGCAGGCTCCCATTGGGCACTGCAGTTGTCACTCCAGAGAGGGGTGGGACATCCCCTCTTGACTCGTCTTGGAACAGCTCTGCCACCAGCTCCGACTGAAGCAGGGACACAAGAGGGGCAGTGAACGAACTGAACACAACACGCACAAAGCAGTGAACGAATTGAATACAACAAGCACAAAGCAGTGAACGAACTGAACAAAACAAGCACAAAGCAGTGAACGAACTGAATACAACATGCACAAAGCAGTTGAATACTGGAATCTGAAGGGACACAATGATGGAAGGAGCGCACCTTGCTGGCTTTGAGAATGTTGATTGGCTCCTCAAAGACGGTGTCTCGGTTTTTGTCTAGGAAGCCATCGCACTCGTACTGCACCTGCGGACAGACACACACACGCACAGATAGATAAGCACACACCCCCCCCACCCCCCCCCACACACACACACACACAAAATATCTGGAACTAATTAATTAGTTATAATTTCAACTCAACCGATTATATCAGCTGATAATATCCCCCCCACCCCCGGTGTAAAATTTAAAAAACATGTTTTTATTTGATTGTAAAAAAATAAGTTAAATGATTCCCTATTTCTTAATAAATGTTTAATAAATCAGTCTCAGTCTCTCTCTCTCTCTCTCTCTCACCCTGTCAGCAAAGTGCACGATGATGAAGGCGGTGTTGGAGAGGCGAGGCTTGCTGAAGTGTGGGCTCTGGTTCTGGTGCCGCATGTACAGCTTCTGCGCCCAGCTCTCGTCAGACCCCCTGGGCATCTATGATTGGACATTGAGAACTGTCAGACGCAAACCACAGCCTATAACAGGCACAGAACCCAAACACTATCATTAACTAACACAACCACATTACAATGACACCCTATAAAGGTAATTATTTAATAAGCGTGACTTCTGAAATTAAGTTGTTAACTCCTTTGCAGAAACTCACGAGACGCGCACCCCACAGTTTTCGTTCGCCCCCCCCCCCCCCCCCCCCCCCCCCCCCCGTTCCCCCCCCCCCCCCCCCCCCCCCCCCCCCCCCCCTCCCCCCCCCCCCCCCCCCCCCCCCCCCCCCCTCCCCCCCCCCACCCTGCCCCCCCACCCCCCCCCCCCCCCCCCACCCCCCCCACCCCCCCCCCCCCCCCCCCCCCCCCCCACCCCCCCCCCCTACCCACCATCCCCCTGCACTCCTCGTCCAGCAGGTCCAGTACTCCCAGTTTGCCCTCGATCAGCTCGATGCACGGCTGGTTGTCGCTGAACTCGATGCGGGTCCAGGGGATCTCCTCCCTCAAGTACTCCTCCTGCTCCAGCTGGAAGACGTGCTGGGGGCCAGAGAGGAAAGGGTTAACCCCGAGAACATATAAAAAAAAATATATTCCACCCATTTCAAGGTATACCAGGAAACATGCTGACAAAGACTTTTAAAATTGTACACCGAAGCCCTGCTTGGAAACACATAGAAGCATGAAACCTCTGTAGACCTACCCCATTGAACTGCTGCTGCAGCTTCTCGTTGGCGTAATTTATACAAAACTGCTCGAAACTGTTCTTCTCAAACGTTTCAAACCTGCGGAGCAAAAACAAATATTAAAACCCCCCAGTTTTAACTCTTTCTAAACAAAGTAACAATACAGAAAGTGAACTCTTTAACAAAACCAATATTGAAACACATCAGTGTCTTTTGAAATAAACACAGGAAAGGGCTTTGTGATTCTGTCAGTTGTCATCTCGGGCACAAAACACTGGTCTCACTCTGGGTGGGCTTTGAGGAGCCTCCTTGCCCGTTACCCCTGCTCACCCGTAGATGTCGAGGACCCCAATGAAGGAGTGTGGCTGTTGGCGCTGAGCCCGCAGGGCCCCATTCAGCCGGCCGACTGTCCAGGTGAACATCTGCCCGTACACGTGCTTGGAGAGGGCGTCCCGTGCCTCGCACGCCTGCTGCCACCCCATCGGCTTCACCAGCATCTCCCCGGCAACCGCCAGCCGCCGGTGGCATAGCCAGTGAGCCATCTGAGAGCGCTCCACAGCCAGCAGCTGGCAGAAGAGATGCAGAGACCGGTCCTCCGCCTGCCAGGGAACAGGGGATGAGAGCTAGTACTCTCGATCCATTGCCACTTGCTTTTCTTTGTTTGGTTTTTGTCTCTGGTTTGTGTTTAACGCCCCTAGTGTCTGTGCAGCAGCTGCATGCTCATCATGTTAAATTCAGAGTCGCGGTTGGACACTCACGTTGACGCTGGATCGCTCGCCGTCTCGCCCGCTGCTCTGGATCTTGACGTTCCCGAGGTGCAGGATTGCCGCCAGGATCCGGAAGAGCTCCATCTGCAGGCCGGGGCGCACACCTGCAGGGAGACAGGCAGGCGGGTTACATAAAACAAAACAAAACAAAACCAAAAAAAACATTAATGTGGCATATTCAAAGGGATTCCAAAGCAGCAGACTGCTTATAAAAGTGCTCTGTTACACCACAGGGATGAAAATAAGACTGTCCTTGCATAGCAGTTATGATCCATTCCTGGTATGGGAATGCTATGCAATAGGAGTCGCATCCCTGTGCAGCCCCACCACAGAGCTACAGGCACTCACCCAGCACACTGAAGGAATTCCTGGTTCGCTCCAGATCGGCGGCGTCGTCAGTCCCCGGGATCTGAACATTCCCGCTGGTGTACTGGAATTCTTCAGCGCCACCTGGATGGGAGCCACGCAATTGACATAATCTGAATACAATTCAGCAGCTGGTAAATCAATAAGACATGGCACACTGGTCAACATGTTTTATAATTTTACAGTCAAAATGCCTCAGGGTCACCATTTTGTATCGAACAGCAGCATTATTTACATCACCGCTGATCGGCTCGTTTCAATTATACACAAACTTAAGGCTGCTTGCTAGGCCAGGTAACAGGCACATCCCGCAAACGGTAAAAGGTTCAGAGCAAACTTTAAAACTTTCACAAAATAATTAGAAAATTACAAACCATCAATTAAAAAAAAATAACAATTTAACACTGTAATTTAACACAAAGACCGTATTTCTCTAACTGTACCTTTGACAGCCTTAGCTAGTGGTTCTCTCCTTTGTGTCGGGTTATTAAAACGTTTCACTCTATTTTGTCCACTGTGGGTTTTTTTTTTTTTTTTTTTTGTTTGTTTGTTTTGTTAAATCTGTCCAGTGATATTAAATCATATTGTACTGTTTTATGTATACATTCACCTCAATATAATCGGCGTTTTCTTGTCAGATTAACTGTCTCTCTCTCTCGAGCGTCACTTTTTTTTTTTTTTTTTTTTTTAATATTTAAATATCCCGCGCTCGTACTCCTCTGTCTCGTTCTGGCAGTGCCACGCGCTGGCAAGGTTTTCACATTTAAACCGCCAAAACCGGTATCGCGCGGTTCACAAGCTGTAGGCGTCGAAGTCAGAAAGTCGTTGAAGGAACATTTCTTAAATAATAAGAAGAATTATTTATTTGTATTTTCTTTTTTTTTTTTTTTTTTTTTTTTTTTTTTTTTTTTAATAAGCGGTAGTACACGTGTTCTGGCGTTGAACACTGAGGAAGTTGTGACACACAGTCACTCAGTCGAAGTGGATACTGTGAGTTGACCTTTAAACTTTTATAAGATATATTATAATATATTTATATAACAAAAAATCTAGAGGCACTCGAGAACAATATTATTGTATCCCCGTTGGATTAATATATATATATATATAATATATATATTATATGCAGTATAATATATATTTATTATTATTAATTGGTATCTTGACAATGACAATTATATAATTTGTAACAAGCAGTCTTACGGCTATTCTTATTTCTAATTTTGAAAACGTACCATTTAGAAACAAAGAAAACAGTATATGGCGGTTTTTACTTTGCAATGTGACTCGCGCTACACAAGCAATCCCATCTTTTCTGAATGTGGAGTGCCACAGTCCACTTTATATTGTCCTCTTGCTCGTTTTATTGCTGGTGGGTCGCGGAGCCCACTGATCTCAATAGCCGGTGCATTGGCGGCCACTGGACTAGCACATAGCTTGCTACCCCGTATACTCACCCAGCCCCAGGGCGCTGAGCTCAGGCAGGTGTCTGGAAGCACACAGCTGGTAGAATATATGATAGTTTCTCTCTTCTGTAGTCTACTGGGGGAGAAGACAGTCAACCAGTCTATCCACTATTTACTGGCAATCATTTTTAGCTTAAATTTAAAAATAATTATATTTACTCAAACAAGTCAGCTCCTTTAAAATCGACAAATAAATGCATATTGTTTTTAAGTCTGGTTTAAAACACGTGAGCTCTTGTTATTGAATACATTCGGGCACCTGAAAGACGACCCTGGATTTCTCGAGCAGGTAGGTCCTCATGTTGGCTCCGATGATGTCACCCTTGCGCCCGAATCCGATCTCGATGTACTTTCCAAAGCGGCTGCTGTTGTCATTCCGCGTCGTCTTTGCGTTCCCGATCGCCTGCGTGGCAGTCAGGGTCACACAGGTCATTAAGGGTTAACCAAGCCCTGGCTTTACCAACCCCACCCCCCCAATACAGAGACTCCCCACTCACAACCAGACAGACTAACCAACCACACAATCTGCATGGCTGCACCTACGGCCCTTGAGCATCTCCCTCGCCATGTCCCTTTTTCCCTCTCCTCTCTTCCCTCCTCCTCGCCCTCTCACCTCCATGATGGGGTTGGATTTGAGCATCTCCCTCTTCTCTCCTCTACTCTCCCTCTGGGGTCGGGCTTCCTCTTCGCTGTCCCTCGCCCTCCCTTTCTCCCCCTCTCTCTCTCACCTCCATGATGGGGTTGGACTCCAGCACTCTCTCCTCCACGCTTGTCTCCCGTGCTGACCCCCCTACAGCAGCGAAGTACCTCATGGTGAATTTGGCGGAGACGGTTTTTCCCGCCCCGGACTCTCCGCTGATAATGATAGACTGGTTCTGCTCCTCCCTGCAAGAGACACCCGAGCCTTCCTTTACAACTCATTTCAGGGAATTCTCATAGGAAACAAGACCCTTGCTGTTTCACGATTGACAAATAAACAATAATAATGATTGCTGCACATCACATCGTGAATCAGGAGGAGCTAATAATTAATTTGAAATCTGCACTGCTTTCCAGCGCACACAAAACAGCACTCACAGACCCCCTGATCTGAGACACTCAGTTAGGTGGTAGTACTTTGTAATTATTACATTTGACTTTGGGGAAATTAAAATTAACAATTGGGACCATCACTGAGTTACCTCGCTAGCAAGTGGCATAAACAGTATGCACAGAACTGAAATTACACATGTCAAGATGTCAAACACATCTGAACAACAGTTCAGAGCAAGAACCTGTTAATCTCGTCACAGACCTATGAGAAATGTAAAAAACGCCAGAGCAGGACCCTTCTAGTAGGGTAAGACAGCTCTGGGTGTTAGTAGACCTGAGCCCCTGACCGTGCCATCTGCCGATATGCCTCCTCTGCCACAGAGAAGATGTGTGGGTCCATGTCTGCCATGTTCTGCCCGCTGTAGGCATCGATCACATCCTCTCCGTAAATCGGCAGCTGCTCGTAGGGGTTGATGGCCACCAGAATGATGCCTGGCAACCGGGACAAAAAAAAACCCCAAGATATTACTAATGTTTTCATACCTGGCTTGTGAAGATTTCATGAGCAAAGTGAAATGGGATGTTTTATTGTAACGAGACACCTGCTGTTTGTTAAATCTAAATCTATATATACACACCCAGCATATCTTTACCAGAAAAAGTTTTTCCTGGAGTGTAGTGTGAAGAAAATCACATCATAAAACAATTTAGTCATCATTGTTAAGCTCTGGTTTATAACAGTTTAGTGACTCCAGTATTAACCTCTTGCTCACCGCAGTAGGTGTAGATGCTGCTGTAGTCCAGGAAGCGCACTCGTAGGTTGTGCAGCACGGCGGGCTCGTGCAGGTAGCTCAGGGCAGTGAGGTCGTTCTCCCCCTCCAGGATATCGGGGTTCCGAAGGGGAGGCAGGCCAGGGGAGGGGCCGGGAGCCACAGTGTACTGCACCTCCTGAGAGAGAGAGGCTCCAGGATTTACTATGAGCTTAACCACCATGTATCATAACTCCAACAGAAAAACTGGATCAAACTTTATTGATACAGGAGTCTGATTTATTATTATGATTATCAATGAATCGATTATTTATTGATTGATTATTATTATCAATCTAATGATTGATTGATTATTATTACTATTATTATTAATATTGTTAATATTATTGTTGTTGTTGTCAGGTTAATTCTTACTGTTCCGTCTGAGAGCTGAAGGTGGAGGCAGCCATCTCCGTCTCTGTAGTCATGGCTCAGCTGAGCAGGAACCCAGACCTGCTCGGGATCCGGGACCCACACCCTAGTCAGCTAGAGGGAGAGGGGGAGCAATGGTATGAATTACACTATTCACAGTTTTATACGGATGTGTATACAGTGTGTTGATTTTCAACGGTTGATATCGTGGTAAAACGTGTATTACAGTTTCTCACGATGACAGACAGGAACCTGTTTTCAGCACAAATTGGTTTGTGTTAAAAATTAACACCAACAAGCAATCCCAATGTCAGCTGCTCAGGATTACTCATTAGGTTCATTAGGTTCAGGCAGTTAACGCAGTACTGCCATCCCTCACCTTCCAACTGCCCTTAATCTACAAATATAATAAATACGTGCAGGTAAAAATGGTAAAGAATTGTAAAAACCACAGTAAAGCATAGTATAAGCAATATAAAGTCCACAATTACTGTGAAAGTTTACCATGCTCAAGGTTTATCAGTACTAGTTGATTCCCCACAGCTCAACCAGGGGAAGCTAACTAATGATTTTAAGTCTTCACGATTCAAACTTTAAAATATAATTCTAGAAATGATAGGGCCCTCGCTAACCTAGATCTCAAATGGACTGTACCTTGTCTTGAGCACTGCTCAGCTTCCACTACCTCAAAATCACAAAGTGGAAGGTAAGCACTTTGTTCCAGCAAATAACCCTTACGTCTCTGTAGCGGCTTTCAGAAGGTAGTGCTGGGAATCAGTGGATGAAAACATCGGTGATAATCACACCTTGCAGGTTAAAGTCGTCCCGTGCTGCTCGTTTTTTTTTTTCAGTCAGTTCCCGTAACAAGCACAGCCACTTGAATGGTTAATTCAGAAGACCAGTGCAACACAAGTGGAAAGCACTGCAGGTTTATAAAGTATATTTAGTAGCTGGCGTTTACCTTGGTGTAGAGATCAGCTGCAGACATGGCTTCTGGACAGTTCCCGGGCAGCTCTGTGTGTGTGTGTATATGTGTGTTGCCTGGAGCAGCAAAAAAAAAAAAATTTGCTTAAAAAATAGCAGATTACTGGACACTTATCTCACTCCCTCCATCTCTTCTGCTCAGCTGGCTGGCGAGTGAGAGTGTGTGGAAGAATTCTCAGAGTGCACTTTGCTCTGCAAGGACGAGCCCAAGTGTTTAGAGAAGAATCTCTTCTTGTCCTAAAACAGAGTCCAGGGCAGGTTAACTGTTAACTCGCTCAAGGGTAAGGAGCACACAGTCCAAGAGACACGACACTGGGCTGTGCAGAACATCACAAACACTTGTGCCAGTAGGCATTTCCCTCGCATGATGGTTTATATTGTTGTTTATCCCTTGTATTTAGAAATATAACAAACAAAAAAAAATGCTGAATGTTAACACTGAAAGGTGCTTTCCATTTGTGTTTGTTTTTTCAAAACAGCACAAATTTACTGCAATTGAGCAATAAAAACCCCTTAAAAGGGACAAAATAAATTTTCTAAATGCAATAAAATACAGTAACAATTTTTTAATTTGTAATATGCGTGTGTGGGGGGGGGGGGGGGCTTTACTCCCTTCAAGTCTGAATGACTGTAGTTGCAATGCAGATTACAACGACTGACTGCCGGAGAAACACACAGGGTTTATAAAGACAGGGTATCTGATACACTGAAATGGATTAGCAGGTTATAAGCACACTCCTCTGTTGCATACTCACTTCAGTAGATCCCTTGTGTCCATCACTCAGACCAGGTTCAACTTAACAGAGTGGAAATTCGAGGCCGTATTTCCAGACTGTCAGATACCAATGTGAGGGTGCAATCCATCTTTTTTAATATTTCTTCCAAAAAAAAAAAAAAAAAAAAAAAAAAAACCTTTTTGTGATACAAATTAAAAGTACATGCACAGATGTTTTAATTCACGTTTCTGTAAGAACTCAAAACCACTCAATTCTCTCCAGTGCAAACGCAGGGCTCCGGTTCTCATTAGCCTGTTGTGTTGTCAATTTTGTAAACACACTAGGTGTACCAGGACCTGCTGCTCAGATGAGTCTAAGGGACCAGGCTGCACCCCGTGCCTCACATTGCCTGCCCTTGCAGCACAGTTTCATACTTATTTAACCAAAAACAGTCGATTTAAAAAAATAAAAACACACACTACACTCTCTGTACAGTAAAAAAAAAAAAAAAACAAACTTATATAAGAAGCGTTTTTTTATTTGAAATCATGTTAAAATTTAACACCGTTGGCAGCAAATATATATATATAATATATATATATATATATATATATATATTAATATAATATATATATATATATATATAATATATATATATCAGTACTTTAGCTGCGCCAAAGTTTAAAAGGTCCATAAATTTAAAATAAAATATTTAGTTCTTAATTTCTTCAATAAAAGTTCATTTCTGCTATAAATTGCCTACATGTTGTACACAGGAAGAGGTAAACAAAAAGATCACAGGGTGCCCTGGGATACTTGGGGGAGGAAAGTGGGGTGGGGGGAAAAAAGAAAGCAAGAAAAAGTCACTGTCTGACGGGTCAGATACATGCAGATCTGACTTACAAATGAAATACAATTACTCGGATTCTTTTCTCATTGTGATACTTATTTATACATTTATCCAAGAGCTTTTAGTATTTACACAGATAATTTCAGGATGGTGCAAGCCTAGTAAAAAGGAGACTTTGGTTATTTAAAAAAAAAAAAAAACAGGGCAGGTTATAGACTGAATTTCTTTTTTGTTTCCACCATTATTGTAAAGCAAGGAATTAAAACTAGAGAAATGTCTACAGCACGAAAACAACTCGGCACCCAATACATGAGAACAGCAGACTTGTTTTCTGGGAACTTACTGACAGTGGCAGATCTTGCATCCCTTACTATTGTATGAACAACCCACTGGTTTTGAAAAATGGAGTCTGTGGAAAATTGTTCTAAAAAAAGACTGCATGAAAAAGCTCACACTAGATCCATTTTTCGTTTTATAAATAAGACTCCCAGTTAATGCATCAGAATGCAAGTTCTGCATTTGTTTGGTATTTAACACACTAAATGTAATCAGCTATTGACACTCACACATAGTCCATTGATCAGAAACACAAACAAACTGAGGATTTGGTGTCACTGGTTAGTACAGCAATGGTCTCTAGAGATCTCAGATTCTGTGGTGTGTTTAACACTCCTTGTGTGTGTGTGTGGGGAGTGGGGTAGTTCATGGCTATGGTACAGCCTTTGCTGTCCCTAGCAGAAGCCCTTCAGAGTGGTTACTGGAGTAACAGTACAGATAAGGCAAGAAACTGCCCTACTGAAAGCTACCTTTTGCCATTAATGCATGCTTACTAGGAAACTCAGGATCAGGGAAGGGTATGAAACAGCCCGATTTCTGTTAAAGGAGGCAATATGAGACAGACAGGTTTTTACCTTGCAGACCCCGGCCCCCAGGCTGTGACTATGGAGGGACTGGGCCCAGCTCTGAGTGTTAAACACTGCTCAAGGAGAACTGGAAGCTCATGCACTTCAGTGTTGAAACTGTTTTCTGTGTGATTTTGTTTTCCCCTGGACAAGAGTACAAAAAATAAAATTATACGTGTGTATGTGTGTGTGTGTGTGTGTGTGTATATATATATATATATATATATATATATATATATATATATATATATATGTATATATATATATATATATATATAGGTTTTGAACAGTTTTTTTTTTTTCTGTCAAGATGATTTCAAACACAAAGAATGTCTTTTGGTCTAGATAATATTTTTTTTTCTTCTTTAACATTATGTACAAGTTAAAACTATTTTGAGACGAAACTTTTTTTTGAAAATTTTTTATAATTAAGTTTTATAGAACAATATCCCTGAACAGGGACTTTGCACGTGCATGCCCCCCCCCCCCCCCCCACCCCCCCCACCCCCACCCCCACCCCACCCCCACCCTTTAAAATGGTTATATTTAAAAAAAAAAAAAAAGTGCATTGGACCTTTCCTGTTTATTAAAACTCCTGACTGAATGCTGTTCAAGACTTGCCAAGACTTTCAGAAACAGAAGCATTGGACTGATAACCCCTCCCATCCAATCCCTCAAAATCATCAAGCTTTTGTGTGTCTGAGTAAACGTTCTTCGTTTATCTGGGCAATATTATACCTTCTGCAGTCCGAAATATTAATAATACTAATACACAAGTTTAAGTATGTCTTATAAATGTTTCTATGTGGTAGCAGTAGTCGTAGTAGAGTGTTTTGCGTCTATTTTTTTCTGGGATCGTTGGATGTGCAGCAGCTGGGTCAGATAGGATAGTAAGTCTCTCTCTTTCTTTTCTTCTCTCATCTCTCTCCCCCTGTTTATTTCATCTGTTATAATAAGATACGGATGGCCTGGGTAGCCGGGGTGTGGCAGATTGGGCACTCTGGCTCAGCCGACTTGCAGATCTGAGCCGCGCACTCCATGCAGAACAGGTTGTGTCCACAGGGGACGAGGGCGGCCGTCACTTCGCTCTCAAAGCAGACTGAGCACTCCCGTGCGCTCTTCAGGCGCCCCAGCACGCCCCCTTCTGAGTCGGTGGGGGAGCCACCGGAGGCTGCAGAGGACAGGCTGCCTGGCAGGGATGAGGCAGAGGAATAGCCGGTGGTGCTGCCAGAAAAGGAAGATGCAGCAGAGCCGTTGCTGTGCAGCCAGGAGATGGCGCTCAGAGGGTCACTCTGGGCTCTGCGGGCCAGCGGGTGATCCAGAACCACAGACTCTGGCAGTGTGGGGGACAGCCGGGGAGTGAGGGCCCCTGCGCTCAGCCCGCTGTTGCGCCTTTGCTGCTGCTGCTGCTGACACGTAGTCCGAGACAAGCCGTTGACAAAAGGAGCCCAGATGTTGCCTGCTCCACTGGTGAACTCGAATCCCAGGTCGTCAGCGGGCGGGACAGCGGCGTGGGGGTCACCTCCGAACACGAAGCCCCCTCCTGCTCCCCCCCCACCAGCGCTGCCGGTGCTGAAGGGGCTGGTCGGGCTGGTGTCAGCGACGCGGCCCCCGGCGCTGCTGTAGTGCGACTCTGTGGAGCCCGAGCCAAGCGAGCTCAGGCTGCCGTTGCGGAAGGCTGCGGTGGCGATCTTGCGAGTGGCGGAGGTGGTTGCGCCGTGCCCGCTGTTGGTGGGCCGCGCCCACAGCCCCGCCCCCACCATCAGACCAGAGGCATCCAGGCTGACGTCCGTGCCGTTGCTGTGGAAGTCGTTGTCTCCCTGCAGGTCCACGAAGGCACCGGTCCGCAGCGTGATGTGCGTCTCGATCTCCTCCCGGGCGCGGTCCACATTCTCCGGCATGCCCGTCACCTCGAACACCGGGTCCTTGTCCCGGCTGGGCGTGACGATGTAGGTGTGAGTCTGCTGCTGGATCCTCTTGATAGTGGCTCCCTTGGGCCCCACAACCAGCCCCACGACGCGATAGGGCACACGCACCTGGATGGTGGTCTGACCTGGCAGGTTGGGGGGTCCAGGGACAGGCGCTCCCACTAGCCCCGCCGCGCTGGCTTTGTTCCTGGAGGCCCGGATCATGGAGAAGTGCTCAGCGGCAGACAGGATCTCCCTCTTGGCCATCTCCACATCCTCCTTGCGCCCCGTCACAATGAACATGGGCTCCTCGCCGCGCACCGGGGTCTTGATGTATGTGTTAGTCTTTGCTCGCAGGGCCTTGATCTTGCAGCCTGGGCAAAGGGAGGGGGGGAGAAGACAAACAATTACAGTCACGCACCAGTTAATTACTGTTGTGCTGAAATTAAACTAGCCAAAAGAAATGAGACGACAGGGTAATGGATTAGCATAGGAGACGAGACGGCCCCAATCTGATAATCCCTCCATCTGTATCATCAACTCAAACTATTTTAAATTTGTACTGTGTGTTTTACTTCTGGGACTTCCTTTGTTCCAAAGCTCAGCTTTCAAACACTGCTGCCTGGCACTAAGATACATACAATTAACAGATCTAGACTGCTGGCTGCCACTCAGCCCCTGTAACAGTTATCATTTCGAGAGTAACTGTGGACGGCACTGGGGAGTCAAGCAGCTCACCAAAACTAATAAAATCCACAAGTCTGCATTGATCCCTTACAAATGTAACATGTATTGCTGTGGTACTGTAGATTTGCATTAACACCTACTTTGACGCTGTTAATATTTTCACCCATTTAAATGAAAATGTCCTGCTACGGAATGAGCTCTGATTTTTTTTTTTTTTTTCGTGCATTTGGTGTCTGTCCCTTTAAAAAGGGCGGTGCGTACTGGCCAACCAATAAGATTGTGAGGCTGTGATATCACCGTGCAAAGGCAGCAGCATGGTTTTCAAACAAAGAGAACAATGGGGGCATCTTGCTACTGCAACACGGCAGACACCCCGAAAAACATCGCCAACACCCCGCCGCCTGAACCCCAAACACATCCAGGTAAAGTCTGCACCTGGGGCAAATGCAGCACCGCCTTATAGATTATTATAAAAAAAATCAAAAAAAATAAATCAGAAAAACACTGCAGGCTGGAATGCCTCGCGTGGCCACCTTGTTTATAAATGCACATCAATATAATGTTGTGAACTGTACTTTACAGTACATCAAAATATGGCGGGACCTCCCCTTATAAAATTATGTAAACATAAAACTAGCTTAAACTGATACATTTACAGGGAAAGCACGCGAGTCCCTGTGTTAAGACGAGTGCAGACATGCCCAGTTAGTTTGACCCGGGTGCTTTGTCTGGCTCCCCCTCCCCCTCCAGCTTACACTACCCATGCATTTCCATAATACACCGCAACCTTCAAGTTCTCGTTCCTATACATTCCCAATTCTGGAGGTCTCCCGGTGCTTCCCTGTATGCCGCACTGAATGGACACGCAAACTTTCCTTTCCAGAATAAATACGTTCAAAACGACCACAAGGAAGTTTGCAAACAAAGAGCAGACATGTTTTTTTGCTCCCTTCATTTTGAATACAACGAAGCGTGGTACCTTTAGACTACAACCGGGGAGTGTTTTTTTACATCCAAAAACGTTTGACAAAACCCCCAGACAACCCCCCCCCCCCCCCCCCCCCCCAAAAAAAAAAAATAAATAAAAAACAACAACAAAACAAAAAAAAACAGTTCAACTCGCACACTTCTATTAGGGGAAACGTGTTACATATTTAGACGCTACATCATATAAATAGTAGGGCCAGCTTTCTGAATATATTAGTTTTGTGTTCCTGTTTGCAGTAAAACGAATACTTTCAAGTCTTGCATTAGGCTAAAAGCACGTGTTAAGTACAGTATTGTATGTACTGCAAAACGACGCTGAGTTTATTGTATGAGTAGTTTGATTCCCCTACTGCTTGCTATTGATTATTAACATGTCGTTCACAAAGAAAGGGACGGGACGGCTCGTTCTGTGCTTAAAACCAGACAGATTATGAAATTGTGCTGTATCTGTGTTGCAAGTTTGCACCAGTGTGATCACCAAATTGCTCATTCATTCATTCATATATATATATATATATATATATATATATATATATATATATATATATATATATATTAAATACGTAATACGCGGTGTTTACTTTTGTAATTCACTGGTGCACGCTGTGCGGTCACTAGTCAAGGACCGCTACCCCTCTTTGTTTCAGTCTGGGAGCGTGTGTCAGTCTCATTTCTTATTGTTTTTAATGCAAGTAAATGCCAATATGTACCTTGTCTGCCAACGATTTCAGCGACGTGTTCCGAGCTGGGCACCGGCACACACTCGGTCATGTTCACACTCCTCTTTCGGCATCCTATCACGTTCACCTGCTCGCCCAAGATGGAGTGCTGGTGTTGGGCTGCCATGTGGAAACCCGGGCCGAAGATGTCTGGAGGAGGGGAGCAAGAAGTCGGCGTGGAAGAAGGGCCGCCGGGGTGCTCCATCATCTGCAGCCCGATAAATCCAACCCCAACACCGTTACAGCTTCCATCGTCCAGTCCAGCTAGCGCGGGGTCCTGCCCAGCTAGCGTGGGGT